>NC_056730.1:205548224-205593224 GCF_019279795.1 Protopterus annectens
CCTTTTATGCCAGACACATTTCACCTCTAAACAGTCCGTAGGTAACTGAGTATAGTGACATGGGTTTGAGTTGGTCCATGTAGGACATACTGTTTAGACCTTGTTTCCTTTTAGTATGTTATGTCTGTGGGTGTTCCGATTGTTGCATGTGTCCAGATAGATGCATGCCAGTTTTACTCAATGATTAGCTTAATGAAGACTAAGTAATGGGGGCCAATGACAGTCCTAGATCTAGATATTTATAATTTATTAAATATAGAAGGACTTTCTTATGACAATCGGTACATGTTGGTTGAAAGTTAGGTCACTGTTCTCATTGAACATCGAACTGAACTAAATGCTATTTTCTAAGAGATGAAAGGTTGCTACATATACTGAGATAATTTAAGATATAAAATGCAACAATATCTGATTATTACAAAGTCATTTATGATTCAAGTGAAGAAAATATAATTTAAAGTTGTTTAATTGTCTGTCAGTTTAGAATACATTAGAGCAGAGCCTAGACAGCCAAGTACAGAAGACATTATGGAAGTTATACAAGGTGCACTGAGCTTGGTTGTTTAAGCTGCAGAAGGCAAAACAGCTAATGATTATAAAGCAAACTATAATTTAAGTGATGAAAAACATAATTTGCTGTTGTTTTATTGGTGTCTTATAGTACTACAAATTGCATAACATGTAAAGCAATGTCCTAGCTGTCTGTAACTCGGTTAACTTTTATGGATATTCTAATCATACTGGATTTAATTTCCTAAGCTGTAAGAAGCTAAATACCAAATGCTTGCAAAGTTGTGCATAGCTTAAGGGATAATACATAACTTAAGGCTGCTTCATTCATATTTAATTGCATGCACAGCAAGGCCCAAGCTGCTTAAATGCAGATAACTGGGGAATATATGCTAAGCATACTGGGATTGATCATTTAAGTACTAAAATACAACATATTTGAGGACTACAGAGTCATGTATGATTTAAGTACATAGAATATGATTTAACATGGTTTTGTTGATGGTCAATGGTGTTTCATTTTAGACCACGTGTAGAGAAGTGCCTAACCTACTGTTATACTTAGTTAATGAAGCGGTGACTGGTATACTAGGTTTGGCTACTGACATGGTTAAAAACTTTAAAGACCTCAGCAAGGAAATCTAGTTATGTTGGAAACCAGAAAATAAAACTTAAAAGTATTTTAAATGTGCTTTGATGGGAATTTAGTACATGATGACTTTAGATTTGGGTTGCCAGTGACACTGCCAAGTAATTTGTGAGGCAGAGGCCACTGTTAGCTGGTAAAGTATCTTGTGAAATCAGTGTGCTTTAAGAGTTATATTATATACCATAAAGATATTTAATCCTGATTTCACTATACTTAATCCTGTTCATAATCTAAGTAGGACTTCCAATGGTGCACTTTAATAGTAACAAGCATGTTATTCTACAAATGATCCTTCAAATTGCTAAAGTATAAATGAGGGTGAGATAGTTGTATAACTGATATTTTAACTTCAAGGTGCTCGCTCAAAGTTGCTATTACCACTGATTATTGAAGGTATAGCTGAAAATATATACATTTGGCAGGGGGCCCACGTAAGTAAACACCACTTGTATAACGGGAATCACACAGGAAGCAGTGAGCTTCCATATGCAGGAATGGTTGCAAAGCAACACATGGGCAAATTTAAATGCTATTTGTTTTAGAGAATAGAGGGAAACATAAGTAATTGAAAGTAGACTTACAAAAAAATCAGAAAAAATAAAAACAGCACTCAAAATAATGTCTGTGTTGAAGTCTCATGTATTCTGCTACAGTACGTAGCCAGAAACAGTAGTGACAAAGTAGTCCAAAAGAAGTAGACAAACATGGAGTTTCTGCAGAAGTGAGTTGGCAGAGGACACATTATTCTGACAGTCTAATAGCATCATAGATGTAGCATGTTGAAAACAATGCAAAAATAAATAAGTAAATAAAAATAAGAGGCCAGGAAGGAAAGGATGGCCCTAAATATAGGAGAAGAGGCAGAAAATCAGTAGTATAGTAGGATGCTAGTCAACAACCCTAAACAAGAAGTGGGCAAGGGGAAATCTAGTGCAATATGATGATGATATGAGCAATTACGTGGCTGGCTCTTTATTTTCATTATCTGATACTTACCCAATTAGAAAAAAAACAATGGCAGGATGAAATTATGGTCAAAGAGCAGAATTCAAAAGAGAAACTGTTGTTATTCATACTGCTGAGCATGAGTAACAAAATAATTTCGACATGCAATTCAAAGGAGAATGAAATATGACACCTAGTATGCAAAATGGAGACATTTGACATGATTATCCCAGCCACTCACAAAATGCTGCTGTGAAAGTGGAACCTATGTTTACGTTTGTCTTTTACGATAAAGACAGCGGCAAGGATTCACGAAGCCTCCGTGTAAGAGTTATAACTCTTACACGGAGGCTGCAGTTAAACGGAGTGATGTCAGCATGCTTTGCATATTCATGAGAGCATGCTGAATCACACCTAAGGCTAACACGGTCCATGTAAGACAGTAGGGGGCGTGTCCGTAGGCCGAGCCCTGCAAGCGGACATGCCCCCAGAAGAGTAAAAGTGCCCAAAGTAAACACCCACGACAGAGTCCACGGAAATGTGAATAAACACAACACAACACATGCCCCCACAGACTATGAACAGAAAATATATAAATGAACATGTTATATATTTTTTTTAAATTGTAAAGATGTTTGCCCGTGAGTGCGCTCGTTTGCGCGGGCGTGCCCGTAGCGCAGCTACAGTTAGCAGTCAGTGGGAAAGCATATAAGAACTAAATATGCAAAGTAAGCCAAGAAGCAATAGTGTAGCAGTAGAGACGTCAGCTGAAGAGCAGGCATTCATGGTTCGAGCCCCCACAACACCAAGTTTTATTTTTAGCAAAATAAGCACGAAACAAGTCCCTGACAAACATGTACACATATAAAATCACATTTTATGTAAAATGTAATGAAATAGTCCATTTATTTTGAAGAAATGTGAGGTAACAAAACAATAAAAAATGCCAGACGTGCCTATAGCTTAGCTACAGTTTAACAAGGTGAGTGCATCTGCCCGTAGGTGAGCAGTGGTTTAACAGGTGCAAAATGAGTGCCCGTAGCTGAGCAGTGGTTTAACAGGTGCAAAATGAGTGCCCGTAGCTGAGCAGTGGTTTTACACGCTGAGACTGTGTGACCCTAGCTGAGCTGAGCGTAATATGCGTGCTGACAGCCAAATGAGGCGTAAAACAGCGCACCCCGTTTGCGTGGAGCTACGCACCGCGCCAACAAGCTAACCGACGGGCAACGTTGAGCAAGCTGTAACAAAACTGCCTTTACACAGACACACACCCTAGCCTGTCTAGACAGTCATAAAATATAAAAAGCAATGACCAGGTTCGAACCCAGGATGCCATGCACCATAGTCAAGGTACTGAACCACTAAGCTACAACAGCTGTACTCAAAAATGCAGTAATAGCAAATATATAGGAATGAATAGAAAGTGGAGCATGACAAAGCAGGTTTTGTGAAGTGGATACAATTCCAAAATGGCCAATCACAGATAAGTGCGGGAAAAACGGCATATATAAGCCCTATAGGTGGGAATACACAGCATAAACGGTTGTAGAATTGACTTGCAGCCAGAATGTCAGGTGTAGGTGAGGGTAGTTGCTTCCAAGCACAGAGGTGGGGCATTGAGGAGTCCAGATACATGGTCTGGCTCCTAGTCCACAATCATGAGGCCCAACTCATGCAGGGCCAGATCCTGTGGGGAGCATATAGGGCTGAGGCGTGGGACCGGTTGGCTCATGATCTTACGAGTGCCACAGGGATTCCAAGGACTGGTGAGCAGGTCCGTCACCACCATGCAGACCTGAAGAGATGCAAGCAGGACCAATTGATCCTTTGGATACAGGAGGCCCGGCAAATGCCCAACGCTCCACTACTGAGTAAGTTACATTTAATTATGTATGTAAGAAATTAAATTAGCTGATATTATGGAGATGTGTATTCCAATATTACTTCATTTATATTACAGCTGCAGGTGTCCGTTCTGCGAACCGCAGAGCCTATGGTGATAGGCTGGTGTGGTTGCGCCACCAGGCAGATCAGTAATCCACTCCCAGTAACTGTAAAGAAATATAAAAGTATGACAGTTAGCAAAAGAGTGCAGTGTAGTCAAGAAGTAATAAAATATGCAAGTAACAGTGTAAAAGTGTTTGCAAGTATTGCTTGATTACAAAAGTGTGTTGCAGTCTGAAATCCAAACAGAAAAATGAAAATGTCTGAAATAAAGTCTGAAATAAAGATGCCCCACCTGTAATATAATAGTACACAACCTGCAGCAGGCTGAAATGTACAGCTGCAGAAGATGAGCAACTCACATGTGTGAAATATATCCATGTTGAAATACTGAAACATGACAGAAGTGAGACTGCTAGAAAGGATTGTAATAACTACAGGTAAAATATGTCAATAAAGCCTAGAAGTAAGTACCACCCTGAATAGTAAAATGAAAAAAAGTGAGAGGGTGTGAGAAAGAGTTATGAATCCACCAATAAAGTAGTAATAAACCCTGTATAAAGTATACTGCAGTCAGTACAGAATGAAATGAATGTGACAAGTAGAACCAAACTGCGAAATGTGTCCAAAGTGTTGCTGCAGCTGGAATGTGTATCCCAAAATCTGGATATGTTGCTCTCAGTCTGCAATATGCAGATAGTATGATTGTCTGAAATATCAAACATCCACAGTTGTCTATAGCTATATAAAGCAAATGTAGCAGGATGATGTAGCTGAACAAAGCCAGATATGAACGTGTATGAATAACAATAAAATGTATATTGATGTAGCAGTAACAGTCCTATCACCAAATTGAAGTAGTTATCATATAGGAAACTGTAGTTAGAACAGTAGTGTGTATATATCTGTAGCTATTAGAAATGTACAGCATATGTATTGGTATTCGAAGGTGTTAATAATATTTTCTTCACCCCACCCTATAACCACATATAATCCATTCCACGTGAAATTGGTATGTGCAATCACAATTAACATCCCTGGACATTTGTCCTGATGGGTCATAAATATTTGCATGTCCGTTGATGCATCTGCCCTGTTCATACATCCAAACCTGATGGACTGTTGCCATCAATCAACCCTGCATGTTGTTGGACTGTGTATTGCTGTTCAAATTATGCATGTGTTATGCTTGCTGTTCAATGGTGTGAATATCTGGGTGTTTGGTTAATGGGAATACTAATGCATGCTGTTACAACTAATTGCGAATGGTATTGTATGTTACTAACCCAAACTGTCATGACATAATGCAAAACATAGAATGACAGGGAAGACGGGTTCCAGCGGACCCACCTCTCCCACCTCAGCTGGCGAGTGCACCTGGCACTAGTGCCCAGTCTGGACCCTCCTCCGGTGGCCCTGTGCCACCTGCGGGTGGAAGCACTGCAGGGGATGGGGCCCGTCCCCCCTCTGCAAGCGTGGCCGGAGGAGAACCACCACTCACCCTCCGTTGCGTCCAGACTGTGGTGCGTAGGGAGATCCGGGACTCTGTTCTTGAGCCCCTACGCCAGCTTGAGGCACAGGTGGCACAACTTACGGGCATGCCTGTTGTCCGGCCTACACAGCCCCCAGCACAGCCCCGTCCTGGGCAGTGGAGGAACAGTGGCAACTGCCCATGGGTGGGGATATCAGTTCCACTGTTGCCATCTGTGGGCTCATGGGCTCTGGATATCCAAACCTCCATCCCCATCAATTGTGTAACCCCCCACACGTGTCATACACTGCCCCTGAATGCGTCTTGTTTGTCTTGTCTGTTGACCTACCCAACCTACCTCCCCAGCTATACCGACTTCCTTCACCTGACATACCACTCTCACCTGGAAAAAAAAAAAAAAAGGGCACTCTGTACCTACAAAAAAATTACGCCCCATACATAGCTGCCCATTCCGCACATATGTCTACCAGACATGGAAACTATCAATTACAATTGGCTGTACAACTAGTATTATTGTTGTCCTTACACCTCTCTCAGGGGTGGAAGGTATCAAATGTCACACCAAATTACAAACATATGCACAGCTGTTGCTGATGAAGAAATGGGCAGCTGTGGGCCTTACCTACATCCCTCCTGCAAAACCCAAGCTTGTTTCCCTACTGTCTTACCCTCTTTGTGACCCCTTTTTCACCACTTTCCTGTCTCCCCATTTTCATTTCTTTCAAAGAAAATAGCGCGGGTGTGCGCAAGAGTAAGCACGTTTAAGCAGTTGTAAGCAGGTGTGCACGTGTGTGAGCGGAGCTAAATGCCAGTGCGCATCCGTGAGCTCTGCGCAAACCAGCGCTAACCCGGTTACAACTGCTTAAAAGTTCCTTAGTCACTCTGATTGACAGGTCCTGTAGTCAGTTCAAAAGCAAAATAAAATCCCACTGTCAGTCCCAAACCCAGGACCTTGGAAACAGTAGTCTGCATGACTTACCACTAAGCCATGACTCTTATACAAGAACATTGTGCTAAAATAAATATATCATGTAATAGTAGGAATGAATGTAAAGGGAATATAGGATGTGTAGTACACAATGCATGTCATTTAGAATTACTGTCAAAACTAGTGGATTTCCATAATAGTAGTGTGTGAACAGAAACAGCCATGCTAGTTGGTAGCTAGTATTTAATAATGTCACTGTAGCACCTTGCAAGACACACACATACTCACAGCAGGATAATCACTGCCCATACCCCACAATTTCTTACAGGAACACATCCGGACCAAGTAATAAAATATGTGGAGCAAAGGGCCAAAACCAGGGACACATTACAAATAATGTTACAACAAACTTAGACAGTTCAGAGAGTAACAGGTTCTGCATTTTGTGGGATGTGTGGAAGGGTATGAAGTCTGAAACTTGAATGTTTGTCACTATATTCTGACTTGAGCCCAGAGTGATTTGCCATAAAAAGCTGTGCATGAGATATTGACCAAAATATGAGGCAGAAATGTGGACAACCTGCAAATATTTGTACATATGAGAGGTCTGACACCACCATATTTGAATAGTTAAGAGCCTAGACATAGCAACAGTGAATGAGTTACAGGGATGCCCCACAGACTCCATGTGAAATGTACAAACAGTAGGCAGAAAGGTGTAACAACACATGCAATGGTAACTATGGAGTCCTGAAAGTATGCACCACTTGCATGGCAGAAAAAGTGTAGTAATACATATGCTCATGCTAACCCACACTCACAACTGCAGCATACCAGACAATTTAATGGGTGTACCCCACTGATATGTACCATTCCATGAGGCAGATAACAGATGCACCTGAGAGTCTCTGGGGCCTGTTCAGCAGCATACTCAAATACCCTAATAGATGTCAAGGCCCACACCATGGCCAGACCACACTGCATGCTGTAACACCCTAGCAGATATAGCAAGCATTCCAAGGTGTGAATCTACATGGAAAATAGGAAAGCCACAGCAGCACACTACAGTCAGGACACCTAGCAGGCATACAAGTACTGACTGTAAAGGGCAAATATTGAAGCCTTAGCAACAAAGTGCAAGCAAATGTGCAAGGAAAGCACACACACACACACACATTAACAGTAGTAGTAGTTGTAGGTGTCAGTGTACATACACAGTTAGTACAGGAAACTGGAGAAATGAATGGAGGAATGTTAATCTACAACACAGCTGGAAATATGAGAGAGATACCAACCTTTACACTCACAGAACATTGTCCACAGCATACCAGCATGGTCCCTGTCCTTAACATCTGAAAGGGCTATGCCTATCTCACATACCTTTTTATAGCACTGTTCTGAAATCACAGTGAGAACTGCAATCAATACACAACTGGCTGCATGCAATTAGCAAATGCTTGCTAACAATTGGTGCAGAGGCCATCACATGGACATATGCAGATACCTACAAAAGTATGCTGTACTCCCAGTCCACACATGCAATACTTTCATTGCACCCCGAGGAGGACGTGAGAGACAGACAGAGAGAGAGAGAGAGAGACAGAGAGAGAGAGACAGAGACAGAGAAAATCGAAATTAAGCAGACACAAACAAAACAGTTCAGCAACAGCCACCTGAAAGCTGACAACTGGCAAGTGGTGCAGCAGGACAGAAACCAGATGGCAACACAAGCAGCTGTGACAAACACAGGTAATGTAAAGTAATACTATAAAGGTCTACATATTGTGAACCCTCCATATGTGTCATTGGTCTGTATCCATATGTATATGAAGATGTGCAAAGGGCAGGGGACATACAGCAACTATCAGTGAAGGCTGTACATACATTTGTATGTGAGAGCATCTATGTGCACATATCAATGTAGGTTGACTGTAGGTTGTAGTGCAATGTACAAAGTAGGTTTCACAGTTATGTATGTTTAGCAGTATGTTAGTGTGTGTATACAGTATGGTAGACAAACATGTAGATATACCTGTCTATCATATGGATACGTATGTATGTCAGAATATGTATGTATGTATGTATATATATATATATATATATATATATATATATATATATATGTATATATATATATATATATATATATATATATATATATATATATATGATATGCATATATGTATAAATACATAGAGAGAGATGTAGGAATACATAGACAGATGTAGATAGATAGAATATGTACAAACATATATATGTAATACACACATACAGATATAGATATATGTAGATACATATACATAGACAGACTGATCTGACTCTCTACAGGTATGACTGTATATGACGACCTCAACACCCCCTGTCCCACCCTCTCTGTCACTCTCACCCCCTCTGTGCTCCCCCCTCCATATCTATAGCAATATGTGTACATCAATATATATATGTGTATATGTATACAGACATATATATATATATATATATATATATATATATATATATATATATATATATATATATATATATAGAGAGAGAGAGAGAGAGATGTATATATATTCTGAGTGAGGCACATGTGTACAGATGTATTGCAACAGGTGCCTGGTGACAAAGGCATGGAGTGAACACCAGTGTCAAAACCGGAGTACCACACCCCATTTCAAATCACCTACACCAGTAACCACCAGATATGTGATTGGCTGCCCACCACTGCATGTGTCAGGGGTGAACAGGGTCATACATGTGTACAATAGTGCCCCCAATGATATTCACAGTGGCACACTATTCCTGGAATACCTGCACATGGTATGTGTCAGCAGACATGGTGTGTCAGCTATGGACATGTAGGTCAGTGTACCCCTCCACACCACATAATGGATGCCATGGTATGTACCTGACATGACAGCTACAGATATGGAGAAGGACACAGTGACATGTACAACACTGTGACAATGCACTCAAACACATTACCAATGCACAGTGACTGACAACACCACAGAGTACGCACATACTACCCACATAGAGGTTACCACTCCTGGATTTACATACGTAAGTCACACCCATGACAGATGTCCAACAACCATAGTAACACCTCACACCATCCACAACCTGAATGACTGCTGTGTGTCATCCATGCCACTGCAATAGAGAGCACATGTGGAGGTAAAGGTTCCTACCCACAGATAAGATATACCCTGCAATAAACCACACAGTGTTAAGAAGCAAGACTCCCCATGAGTACATGTCACACATACCCCTTCTGAATGTTAGTCAGATAGGTAATATGCCATATGAGTCACCCTGTGTAACTGTGTGACAGTAGCACGTACCCTCACACCACATGTGTCACAATGGTCAGGGTAGCAGAACAGTATGCTGCTGTAGTCCCAGGGGCAATAGCATATTGTATAGTATTGTATTGTAATGTATTGTATTGTGTTGTATTGTATTAGTATGTTGAGTTGCCTCCTTCGTGGAGTGGAACCACTGCTGCTGTGCGCCAGTGTACAGGTACATATCCTGTAGTCAGGCTAGTGTTACATAGCACTTCTATATGTGTGTTTAGCTCCTGTCAGAGTTTATGTAGCATGCAACTGGGGATACCATCAGGTCCCAGTCATGTTGTGTATTCTGCTTTCCTGAGGGCGGCTCTCACCTGGACATCTGTGATGACAGGGAGGTTACAGTCAGCTGGGATAACTATGTCTTATTTTGGGGGAGAGGGCAGGGTGACACCTGCACTGAAGCTGTATGCCACAATGTTGTCAATACCTGTGGTTTCAGTGAAATATTTGTTGTTGTGTACTCACTATGGGCATAGAGGAGGGATTCTGACCAGGTTGCTAACATAACCGAAGAAGGCCTTCTGGTTATCTGTAGTGTCCCTCTTGATTTCCCTCTCAAAGTTGCCCATGGATATTTGTATGATGGAAAATAGATCCTTACTAGTGCTGCTCAGACATGCCTTCCATTTATGGAATTATGCTCTGTCTTGCAGTAGCTGCTATCTTTTGTAATACAATCTGTCTATGGCTGGGGTCCACCAGACAGGATGCTGTCCCTTTCTGGAGAGTGTCTTGGTCATATATGGGATTGCATGATCCATGCATTCTCGGAGATGTCTGTAGAAAGCATTTGTTTAGGGGTCAGCATTGTGGGTTGTGTCTTCCACTGGCCCAGTGGGCTGAAAGGATACCATGTCACTGTTACAAAGTGTAAAGTTTGCATCTGCAATGTTATTCAATATAGTCGTTTCTGCTGGTGGTGGAGGTGGGATATGTATATCCAGGGCAATTAGTGTGTGGTCAGCTCACAGTAGTTGATGATGTAGGCCATACAGTACCTAGATACAAACCCCCAGAGTGAGGAGGTGCTCTGGACCTGAATCAGTGTTCTGACTGCTGGGGTTTGGTAGTATGTCGTATGGAGTGTGCCAGGTACTGTTGCACAGTTGCTGGCTGAGCACTGATACCTGGCCATTTACATGTGTATCCACCAATAGACAGACAGATGCTATATATGTGAGATATGTTGTATCATAACAGTCGAGTAGCATGTGTAGTATGTGTTCCAAATTCTGCTGACATATATTGCTGATATCAGGTTATTTTCTTTTTTGGTTACATGGCTCACCCGCGAAATCCCGCTTACTCAACAGCTGAGGATGAGGAGATACACCAGAGCCTGGTGCGGGATTATGCAATACTCTTTTCCAGCACCATCCAGAATCAGCAGGAGAGGGCTGCACTGTGGCAAGACCTGCTCCATCGGGTAAATGACATAGGCACGCATAATAGGACATATGAGCAGGTACGACATCACTGCAGTGATTTAATCAGAAATGTGCGTCAGCGTGCGTCGGATATCCACAGGCAACAGGTCGCCACAGGTGGTGGGGTGGCTACACATCCCCCACTCACCAGACTGGAGGGACTACTCATGAGTGTAGTGGCTCCAGTCCACCAGCAACAACAACAGCAGCAGACAAGCATTATGATGGAGGCTGGAGCCACGCAGCAGTAAGACTATGAGCGTGCAGGTAATATGCCATATGTATAGTTGACTGTTGTGTACACTGGTAGTTAATGCATGTGTGAGGTGTGTCCTTGGTTTGTAGCTGTCACCATAGTATTTAATGTGCAAGTGTGATATCCTCAATATTAGCAGCTGACCTGTGAAAGGCGACTGTTGTACTACTGACCTGTATCATACTCAGTAACAATGGCACAGTTGTGCCCACTGACATTAGTTTCTTCACATCTGCAGGTCCCTCCGGTGTAACAGCAATGCAGCCTATCCATGCTGGTGAGTGTGTATTGACAATACCTGTAATAGTCTTGATAGTAATAGTAATATTAGGCTCACTTAGTAGTGCTCTTTGTATGCATGTAGGTGTGTCTGTGTCTGTGTGTTGATATCACGCATACTGAGTAGTGTACAATTGTGTGCAACTGTGTGCATGTGTGCACGTGCGCATGTGTACATGTGTGCACCTGTGCATGTGTGCATGTGTGCATGTGTGCACCTGTGCATGTGTGCATGTGTGCATGTGTGCATGTGTTCATGTCTGGACCTGTGCATGTGTGGATGTGTGCATCACTGGTAATGTGTAGACATTGTAAACTGTGTTTCCTGTTTCCCTCCCACAGGTTCTGGTGCTGCTCTGGTGTCATGCAGCAGGGAACCTGAATCAGGTGCCATGGGTACTGAAAATGATGACATCTGTGTAATGGCACAGGAAGGTATGCCAGGGTCTGGCATTGGTCAGCTGATTGACAGTACACAGCTGTCAACCCCATCAATGCGCACAGTTATCCTGCCAATACACCCTTTGTCACCAATGTCCCTAGGTGATGGACAGCATACAGTGGGCATTGAACAGGGTAATGTGGTATCTGTGGCACATGCCTCCCCACACAGCAGCCATGGGCATGGCCCAGAGATGGTACCACACAGACAGATGTCCAGGGGTTCTCGTGGGAGCATCCGTGGGCGTACTGCCCCTGCCAGACGTGCCCACAGAGGTCTTACAACCTCAGCTATGTTTCGGGCTGTCATGCAGGCACAGTCATGTATGGAACGGTACACCAGACAGGGTCTGAGGGAGCTGACAGCATGTCGCACAGCCATGACTGACAGTATGCGTGACATTGCGGCTGCCATCCGTAATTTCACCGATGTCATAGACAGACATTGTGGGGACATATTAGACCAGTTCCACAACTACATGTCCATGAGCCAGGGCGATGGTGGACAGTTGAGGCGTCGGCGTGGGCGTATGCCAGCAACAGCAGCAGCTGGCAGTCGTCGCGGACGACAACAGGGCCACGGCCACCACCATAGTGCCAGCAGCAGCCCCAGCAATGCTGGGTCTGTGCTGTCATCAGACCACCCCAGGAGACCACGTGCACGTGGCTCTGGCCAGGTCCAACAGGGATCTGTGTCCAGTCAACAAACACCTGCTTCTGATGACAGTACCCAGTCTGGGTTGGTACCGGATACGATCCGTAGCACCCCTGCAAGGCACAGGTACCGTGTCCGTGGCCAGAGACACTGATTTGTATGACCTGGCAGGTACAGTCTGTGGCTGTCCACAAACACCAGTATATGGCAGCCATGAGGTGGAACTGTGTGCATCCATACACACATGCGAATTGACAACACCTAGGGCTACTGCGTACACGCACACACTGCATCAACATTGCCCCACCTTGTACTGCTGTCCCTCACCAACACACATACACATACATGTCAGTCGGTGGTATCGGTGGCTGACTCAGGCATACCAAGTTCACACCCTGTGCATATGATGAAACTGTGCCACCTCCTGCAATCTGTAACATCAGTGCAGGTACAGGTTAACATGTTGCTGATGCACAGGGTGACTACATAGACGTGTAGTAATAATATCATGTTGTTAACAGTACTGTGTTCTGAAATAATTGTGGGTATATCACAGCATGCCTGATGCAGTAAGGGTGTGATTGTCATGTACTGTTGTCTACACCCATGGTAAGTACCATAGTGTATCATCTGCACATGTTGGCATACTGGTGGTAAGGATGTCAACAGAAGGCTACATACATAGGTAGCACAGGGGATAAGGTAATGAATGTATTATTACGCAATGATGGACATGTAAACTGCAAGTGGCATGTTGCCCACACTGGACTCTGCAATGCGGATGTTTGAGGATGATGATATGTGTGCAGTACTACACGACTGGTACAGGACACACAGGAGCAGCCTAGCACTGCAAGCTCACATCTCATACCATGCTAGACAGCCCCAACACACAAAACTAACTGTCACAGGAGGGAGAGTCCCCATACATGTCAGGGATACTGTGGTGGCAGGCTAGGTAGCATCCATCCTACTTAGTATGGAACCACTGAGTGAAGGCTCAGTGTCTGTTATTTGACATGTGTATTACTGCAGGTATGAGCACATGGGTTTCCATCCAGTTATTGTACATCCTGACAGTACATGGTCTGTACACTTGTGTGCGCTGAGACTGGATCCTAGCCATCTGACCTGTGTATTTCCATGTACATGTACATAGTGCCTGCATATTTGCAGTGTTACCTACTGGAAGTGGTACAGCTTGTTTGTAATACAATGGACTACATGCAGCTCTGCTTACTGTAGCTGTGTTTGCATGCATGTTTGCTTGCAATTACCCTGGAATACTGATCCCACCTGCAATGCATAGTTACAGAGCTTCTGTGGACTCCTAGTGACGTCTGCATAGCTTACTATATGTATGTCAATGTCTCACTTAACAGAATGTCACTGTTTGTCCTGTTCGCATGTACGTTGCCTGTGACAGATTGCATATGACTTACCTGGCATTTGTCCACGTGAGCAGTCATATATGCTACTGCTAACTAATCACAGGCACTTCACCCTCACATATTCATCTTCTGTTGAACCACCTGCTTCGCTAGGGACGGCTTGCACCTGTCACCCCTGGGCTTTCAGATATTGGCAAAGGCTCTTGCTACCCCCATAGTGCCTATGTTAGGCAAGGCTCAAATGACAACCCACCTTCATAAGTATCACAAGGGATAAGAAACTAAGAGTAATGCTACCCAATGCCAGAAGTCTAAACCTCAAGATGCATGCACCCAAAACTCTCCTTGGCATGGAGAACATCGATATCTGTGCAGTAACAGATGCCTGGTTCAGGGCTACTGAGAGCACCCCAGCACTACCAGGTTATACCTCATACCATGCTTTTCATCCCCAAAACTTGGAACAAACCACAAATGGAGGGGGAGTATTGATATTCATCAAAGATACCCACACCTCCAGGTTGGTGGCAAAGCACCAAGCATCAGAGACTATCCATGTGCAACTAACAATGGGTGAAACTGCCTTCCAGGTTGTAGCCTGCTACAGACCATCCTCCCAAACCCAAGAACTGCACTCGGCCATCCTGTGAACAGTGGACATATGAAGGTCTCTCCAAACACCATTATGTTGGGCGACGTCAACTACCCAAACATATACTGGGAGCATGACTCTAGCTCCAACACCCTAGGCCAAAGATTCCTAGAATATATGAGCTCAAATGCTATGGAACAGCTTGTTACCACTCCCACAAGAAGGGGAAACATGCTGGACCTGATCATCACCAACATGGGGACTCTATGCTCCAGACCAGACGTGTATCCCTCACTGGTAAGATCAGACCATAAACTAATCTCACTGGATATTCACATCCCAACCCCACCCCCTGCCCAGAACACCACAGTGAACAACTTCCCTAAAGCAAATTCACACTCCTCAAAATTGAGGTGGAAACCTTCAAAACCCCCGGGCCTGTGGAAACTACAGACCAGACCGCAGATTCCTCTATAAACGCATTCTATGGACACCTTCAGGAATGCATGGATCATGTGATCCCGAATAAAACCAAGACCCAATCCTCCAAAGGCAGACGTCCTGTCTGGTGGACCCCAGCCATAAACAAACTACACAATAGAAGGAGGAAGCTACTAAATGATACAGCAAAATCCCAAAAAGGGAAGGCATCACTGATCAGTATTAGCAAATAACTACAGGCACTCATAAGATTGTCTAAGGCCAGCTTCGAGAGAAATTGCACAGGACACTAAGGATAATCACAAGGCTTTCTTTAGTTATGTTAGGAACCTGGGTGGTAATTCCCAGATATGCTCAGAGGTAGTCCAAAATGTCAATAGAAACACCAAACCCACAGACATTGCCAACATTCTAGCTGACAGGTTCAGCACAAACTCCCCCCCCTCCACACCGAAAGTGCAAATATGTATCCCAGCAGAGTGCTCCCCCCTAACATCTCAGATGCTTAGGTAAGAGCCGCCCTCTCCAAAGCAATACACACTGCATTAATGGGACCAGACAGTGTGCCGGGCTGTGTCCTACATGAACTCCAAGACGTGCTACAACCAAACTACTGTTCAATCCCAGCCTTACTACAGGATATTTGTCCAAAGAGTGGCGTACAGCAACAGTGGTCCCTCTACAGAAAGGTGGTGCCTCAACTGATCCTGGACACTATCGCCCCATAAGCCACACTAGCTCGGTCTGCAGAGCTATGGAAAGGATCATCATGGACCACATAAATATAGATATTGGAGACCTACAGACACTGGTTCATACCCAGTTTGGCTTTGTTAAGGGCAGATCCTGCCTCTCAAACCTGGTTGATGTCTTTGAAACAGTCACCAAGGCCCTTGACGAGGGGAAGGTGGTCCACACAGCCTACCTGGACCTCGCAAAAGCCTTCGATACAATACCCCACTCGGGGATTCTAGAGAAGCTCACCAGCTTAAATATAAGCCCCTATGTCACTAGATGGATTGCACACTGGCTCAAGGACAGAAACCACATGGTTAGAATTGCTGGAGCCATGCCAGACTCCAAACCAGTTACAAGTGGTGTCCCACAAGGCTCAGTCCCGGGACCTCTCTTGTTTGGTATATATTTATCGGAGGTACAGGCCAACATGGAAGGACTGTGGCTGACCAAATATGCAGATGACTGCAAACTGGCCGCCATAATCGACACTCCAGCCGACACAAGCATCTTCCAAAAGGGCCTCATAGAAGCAGACTACTTGTGCCAGAGCCATGGCCTCCAGCTGAATGCAAACAAGTGTATAGTCATCCCCTTTGGCAAAAACAAAGCGCCCACAAAGTACCACATAGGTGGTAATCCATTATGTACAGAAGAAGTAATAAGGGACCTGGGGACCAAAGTTGATAGCAATCTCTCATTTGACAACCACGTGGTTAGAAAGACATTTTATATAGCCCACCCCATCATGAAGGGATTCACATCTACATCTGGGGAGGGCATCATGCCTCTTTACTCATCCCTCATCAGGCCCATAATTGAGTACAATCCCCCTGTTGGGATTTACCTTACCAGACACCTGCAGCAACTGGAAAGACCCCAAAAGTACCTCACCAAGATGATCAAAGGGATCAAACAGATGCCATATGCTGACCGGTTAAAGAAACCCCAGCTCTACTCAGTGGCATACCGCCTGTTCAGAGGCATTCTGTGCCTAATGTATAATGCCATGTCAAACCCGGAATTAATGGGCATGCCGCACCTGAGAATATCCAAATCCCATCGGGCTACACGCTTGAGAGACCTGAACCTCAGCAGTGAAATAAATAGGACATGCTGGAGGGACAGATTCATAACCCAGAGGCTCACTTCACTCTGGAATAAAATCCCAGTCCAGGTTAGGCAGAGTCCCTCATTGACTCTCTTCAAGAGGGATCTTGATGAGTGGATGGGACATTGTAAGGTTTACCCCGGGTATCACTTCTGTGTCACTGTTAGACAGAGGCACAGTATACTAACCTCAGAAAAGGGCATGGCAAGATATATTTACAATGGATGGCGACAGCCAAACACATTCTGGCTAGGTTCTTAAATGCCCTAGGGCAGATAGCCTAGTATGAACCTATGAACCTATGTACCTTGTTCCCCATTGGCCCTATGTGCTGTTAATCACCATGACAATCACAATACTATGGTAGCATGTGCAAAGGTCAATTGTCAGTCACCTCTATAGTACAGTTGTGGAATATGTGGGTCATGTGGCAATGTCACAGCTGCCACATGTACACAGTCAACCCTCTCCCCTACACATGGACATACAACACATGTATGAGATGGAACCACATAGCCAAACTGGGGACTAAGCACTCTGAACCCAGTACTGGCATAACCTGTCAGGTGGCATGCAATACTACAGTGACTACAATACCAGTCTGATGTAGACCTACACTGACAGCAATACAAGCAAGTGAACACAGTGGGCCATTTGTGGAGCCTTAGCATAGCATCCTGCCTGAGTGGCACACACCTCTGCAGCTGGCACACAGGCATACGTTATGCCTGAACACATCACGCATAACACATAGCACAGAAATCCTGTGTGCCAAACAGTCACAGCCTGTACGGCTAGACAACATACCTGCCACAGCTGTGTTAGCTACCTTTATTGTCTGGTACAGTGTGGTCATGCTCACCAGACTGGACAAGGTGAAGGTCACAGTGATATGCCCGTGGGGCACTATGGTCCACCACATTAACACAAGCATACAGGTCAGTCAGAGGCATGGACACATATGACTCAGTCATTGTCCATGCCACATACCTTCTCCTGCTGTACTTGTAGGGTGCTGACATCATCAGTGTTTAGAAAGGGGAATGTGCATCCTGTGGGGAGGCAGACACCAAGCACACTCTGGCTAAGCTGTCATTCCCTAGGGCAAACAGCCTAGTGTTGACCTCTACACCCATATGTTTAATTGTCAAATGCACATTATTTGTTGCTGATAGACTGTTTGCAGGTCTTTATTGCCATAGCATTCCCTGTTTGTATGAACAACTTGTGTATCTGTGGAAGATGTTTGCATATGGGAGGGATCCACTATATCACGTATGTCTCTGTAGTCATTTAACTGTGTGCACTGGGCAGCTTGCTGTAATGTGGTTGGTTCCTGGAATAACACGTACAAATACCAGATATGTGTGGCCAACTGCTAAACTGAGATTTGGCCTAAGTGTGTCAGCATGCCCAGTTCAGCCTTCCCATGGCATGTTGTCTGACATATGTCTCATTTATCAAAGTGTGTGAGCATGCCCAGTGTGAGCTTTCCATATGTTGAACTCTGCAGCCCACCACATTTGTGGATGAGTGTGAACTTCAACAAAAATCTCCCGTTTATGGTTGTGTGTTGTGTGTCATGTTGTGTAGTTACTGTCCAACTGCTTTGTGTGTGAACACAGCAGGGATTATACTGTGCCTGCAGGGTTTGCATGGGATACTTTGCATACAGTTGTCAACATCCTTTCATACTGACCTAACACTGTAGTACTGTATAGTGTACTGGTTCAGTACTTTGACTGTGGTGGACAGTATCCTGGGCTTTAGTCCTATCACTGCTTTACATTTCCATAGTGAGCACAACAGCCTGGTTAGGGGCCAGATGTGCACATCTGACCATGTTGCATTATGTTCAGATATGAACTACTTAAACCAGGCTTGTCCAACATTGGTAGTGTATTCCACAACATAGGTGTACATTTGCAAACACTAGCGATGTGCCCTACGCCATTTCTAATGCTAGTCGGAGAGTGTGTTTGTCCTTCGACACACATTGTAAGTGGAGTTTGCCATGACATATGTCATGGTTAGTATACTGTGCCTCTGTCTACCTATGACATAACAGTGATACCCAGGGTAAACCTACCATCTCCCATCCACTCATCAAGATTCCTCTTGAGGAGAATCGATGAGTGACTCTATGGATAGCCTGTACTGGGAGTTTACTCATGGGTGAAGGTGGCTTCTGTGTTATGGATCATGCAGTACAGCTTGTCCTATGTATGTCAGTGCTGGGGTTCAGGTCTCTCATGTGCATAGCTCACTGCCATTCAGATTGTACAAGGTGCAGCATGTTTATTGATACCAGCTTGGACATGGCTTTATACATCAGGCACAGCTTGCCTCTGGGTGGGCAGTATGGCAGTGTGTGTAGCTGCAGTTTGTTTAATCAGGCAACACATGGCATCTGTGCTAGCTCTTTGATACTCCTGGTGAGGTACTGTTGGGGACTTTACAGTTGATGGAGGTGTCTGCTGAGGTACATCCCACAGGGGCTATTGTAGTCAATTGTAATGCTGATGAAGGATGACTGCAGAGCCACAATGACCTCCCCTTATCTAGATCTGACAACCTTCATGATTAGGTGGCTATATGGTATGTTTCTGTAAACACTACAGCCACATGTTTGTCCAATGCAGGATATCTATCACCTTGTGTCCCCAAGTCTCTCATTACATGTTAAGTACGTAATGGGTTAACACCTATGTGGTAATTGGTGGGCACTTACTGTATATCCACGGGGGTTGACTATACACTTTTCTGCAAATAGCTTGCTGACCGGGCTATGGCACCAGTTGTCTGTTCCTATGTGGCCCTTTTGTGGGATGCTTGTGTCAGCTGGAGGGTCACATATGGTGAGCAGTTTGTAGTCCTCTGCAAACATGTTCAGACACAGTCCTTCCATGTTGGCCTGTACCTATGGGACATATATACCAGAAAAGGGAGGTCCCAGGACCAAGCCTTGTGGGATGCCAGTTATATCTGGTTTGTAGTCTGACATGGCTGCAGCATGTCTGACCATGTCAGTTCTGTCCTTGGTCTGGTTTGCAACCCCTCTACTGACATAGGGGTTTATATTTAAGCTGGTGAGCATATCTATAATGAACACGTAGGGTATTGTATAGAAGCCTTTGCAAGGTCCAGCTACGCTGTGTGGACCACATTGCCCTCATCAATGACCTTAATGACTGTTTAATATGAGTCAAACATGTTTAGGGGCAGGATCTGCACTTAAGAAAGCCACACTGGGTAGGGTCTGGTGTCAGTAGGTCGCCAATATCTTTATGTCTGCGGTACATGCTGATCCTTTCCATAGCTGTGCAGACCGAGCTTCTCAGGATTCTGGGGTGGTAGTTTTCAGTATCCATTCAGGCAACACCTTTGTTGAGAAGGACCACTGTTGTTGTACACTGCTCTTTGGGTACATATCCTGTGGTAAGGCTGACATTAAGCAGTAGTGTGATTTGGCATTCCATTCTTCTTGGAGTCCATGTTGGACTCAGCCCAGGACACCATCTCATACCATTGCTGGTGTGTGTTTTGCTTTGTAGATGCTGGCTGTTACCTCAGCATCTGCAATGTCAGGGGGCCAGCAGTCTGCTGGGATAGATATTTTGCATTCGGGGGTTGGGGGTGGGGGTTTGCACTGCACCTGTGAGGATGTATGTTGGCAATATGTGTGTGTGTTTGGTATGTTGTTTGTAATATTTGTGTGATTCAGAGCATATCTGTGAATTCCCAACATGGTTCCTAACATCAGTTGTGGAAGCCTTGGGATTATCCTTAGTGTCCTGTATAATTTGTATCTTCATAGGTTCATAGGGTCATACTAGGCTCTCCACACTAGGGCATTTGTAAGCCTAGCCAGAGTGTGTGTGTCTTTCGCCACCCCTTGCTATGTGAATATTATGGCCATTTATGATTTGCTTTGCTGTGCCTCTGTCTGGACGTGACACAGTGAAGACCCCCAGTGTAACTCTACGATCAGCCATCCACTTGGCAAGATTCCTGTTGAAGAGTGTCAGTGAGATGCTCTGCCTAACATGGAGTGGGATTCTGTTCCAGGGTGTGGGGAGCCTCTGGGTTATGTATCTGTCCCTCCAGCACATCCTATTTCATTATGTGTTGAGGTTGACATCTCTCACTCTCACAGCTCCGATGGCTTTGAGTTTTTGGGGGTGGAGCATGTCCATTACTCCTGTGTTGGACATGGCCTTGTACAACAGGCATGCAATGCCTCTGTGTAGGCAGTATGTGACTGCATTCAGCTGGGGTGTCTACAGCCAGGCAGCATATGACATATATTTGAGACCCTTTATCCTCTTGGTGAGGTACCTTTGAGGTCTTTCTAACTGCTGCAGGTGTCAGGTAAGGTACATCCCAAATGAGGCATTGTACTAGATTATGGGTGTGATAAGAGAACAGTATAGGGGCACAGTGACCTCTGTTGATGTAGATGTGAATCCTTTCATGATACTGTGTCCAATATAGACAGTCTTCCTAGCCACATTGGCAATGTGAGTGTCACATAACAGGTTACTGTCCACTTGTGTCCCTAGGTCCCTGATTACTCCTTCCATGCATAATGGTTTACCACCTATGTGGTAATTTGTGAGTACCTTGTTTGGTATTTGGTGGGACATTCATACTGTCCAGTGTCTTCAAGACGGCTGGGTGGGGTTCCTGTGTGTGAGAGTGTGGTCTGTAGCATGCTACAGACTGTACAGCAGTCTTGCCTATGGTTAGTTGCACATGGGTGGACTCCAATGCCTTGTGCATTGTCAGTTACCTGGACATATGGGTGTCTGTGCTGAATATGGATACTCACCCTCCTTTTATGTTTTGTTCCAGGTTTTGGGGCCATGACACATGATATGTGGTATAACCTGGTAGTGCTGGTGTGCTGTCAGGAGGCTTGCAGCAGGTTTCTTTCACTGCACAGACATCATTGTTCTCCATACTGGGGATGGCCTCGGGAGCATGCATATTGGGATTTACACATCTGGCATTGGTCAGCATTACCCTTATGTTTCTTTCCACTTATGTTTTGTAGGGTGGTGGGTTAGTCTTTTCAGCCTTGCCTACGAAAGGCTCTATGGAGGTGGCAAAAGCCTTATCCAATATCCAGACGCCCAGGGGTAACAGGTGCAAGCCATCCCTGGAACAGCTGCGTGGCTTGTCAAGCTTGACATCCCAAGCAGACAGACATTGGATCCCCTTGGAATGACACCAGTAATTGTGCCACTTGTTATAACTGATCATTCCGTGTTTGTACTGTGGCATCATTCTTGGTGAGGGTAGGATGCTGCAAACGGTCAGTGTCATACTGGCCTGGACTACATAATTGGAGAGCTCATCTATGTCTCTTTTCATGTTGTCCGGGGAGGTACATCTCAGGTCATTCACACCAGCATGGACTATGACTGCATCATATTTCTACTTGCTTTGGGGTGACCTGCATACTTGTGTTATGTGGTGTATTGTAGCAGCCTACAGGCAGCTTACTGTACCCTTTCACTTGTTCAGTCTGGTGTGCGGGACAGCAGTGTGTCTCACTATGGAGTCACCTATTACAACTGTACCACGCATGTTGTTTCTCCTTCTGGCCTGTGACTGTTTGGCACACCAGCTTTGTGTACTATGTGTTGCATGTGCTATGTTTGGAGGTTGTTTGATTGGGTGTCTGCTTTGGAGGCCTCTGTTGGTGTGGTGTTTTTGTAATTTGGGCCTCCGGGAATGTTTTTCTGTGTTTATGTCTTTGGTTTGCAGTTGTGATAGGTCTATGTGGGACTGGGTTTGTGGTGTGTGTGGTTACCTTCTCCTCCTGACAAGTTTTGGGAGTACTGAGTTGCGGGAGCTCAGCCTCCAGTTTGGATAGATGGTTGCATCTCTCACATATATTTATATTTCTTGGGGGGAGTTGGGGGTTGTCTGTGTACTTGGGGCAGGTGTAACATTGCCTCAAGATTCACAGATTCAACTTGTTGTGGCTGGCCTTAGTGGATTGTATGTGTGGACATATTTTATTGCCATACTACTGATCAGTGATTACTTCTTTTTTTATGTTTGCTCTATCATGTAGCAGCTTCCTCATTCTCTTGCATGGTTTGGTTATGGCTGGTGTCCACCATGCCAGATGCCTGCGTGTATGGCATTGTGTCTTGTTTTAATTTAGGATTGCATAATCCAAGCATTCCTGGCAGTGTTCATGGAATGGCTGTATTACAGGTTCTGAGGTGTGGCCCATATTTTGCACCTGCACAGGACCTTTAATGGATTCCACATCAGTTTGGAGGAGTGCAAATATTGCTTTACACATGTTTTTCACTGTGGTTTTCTGGCCAGGGACTGTGGTCAGGATTTGTATATCCAGTGTGATTACTCTATGGTCTGGTTTTACCAGTGAGCAATACACTTCTCGCCTTGCCATCCAGTACCCATGTTGCTGATTATCACATCCAGTATGCTTACCCTTCTTGTGGTAGTGGTACTTTGTTCCTGGGCATTTTGGTTTATGGATTCTATGAACTTTTGTCCTACAGTGTTGGAGCTAGTATAATGCTCCCAGTCTATGTCTGGGTATTTTCAGTCACCCAATATAATGTGATTTGGAGGACTTGATATATTTATGTATTCCAGCATAGGCCAGGTGCAGTTCCTGGTGTTGGGACGGTAGTCTGTAGCAGGCTATAAACTTGGGGGCAGTTTTAGCCACTGTTACTTGACCATGGCTAGTCCATGCTGCTACTTGTTGTGGTACCAACATGAGGGTGTGGTTATCCTTGACAATTATTGCTAGTCACCCTCCTTTTGTAGCTTGTTCCATGTTTTGAGGCTGTACAGCACAGTATGAGGTGTAACCTAGTAGTGATAGGGTGCTGTTGTGAGCCTTGACCCAGTTTTCTGTTACAGCACAGATATCAACATTCTCCATACTGGGTGAGTTTAGAATGCATGCATCTTGCTGTTTAGACTTCTGGCATTGGGTAGCATTACATCTAGGTTCTTATCCCTTCTGATACCTATGGAGGTAGGTTTGTGTTTTGAGCCTTACCTATTCAGGGCACGCTGTGGGTAACAACAGCCTTTGCCAGTATCCATACGGCCTGCACTGATAGGTGCACGCCAGTCCTAGCACGTGGGGCATCATGTCATGCTCAGCATGTCATCCCAGGCTGGCACACATTGGATCCCCTTTGACTAACTGCGATACTTCAGCCAATTATTGCACTTGATCATCTCATTGTCATATTGTGGCATGATGCTTGGTGAGGGTAGGATGTTAGTCACGGTCCTCAGGTGTGCTTATAGTACATGGTGTTACATTACTTAACACATGGCATTCATGCCTCAGGTGGTGCTGCAGGGCTGCCTCTGTCAGATGCTCATATTACACTCCCTGTACATGTTTGTGAGCAGGTCATGTCATTGTAAGCATCCCTGTTACTCTTTGAGTGAGTCAGAGGGGGTATCATTCCCAGGGTTCCTACTGAGCCAGTGTATGTGCTATGCATTGCCTCTTTGCCAAGGCCAGGGCATACTGGGCACGCCTCCTTCGGCCTACTGGGGCAGGCTCAGGTTGTTCCTCCTCCGAGTCACGCTCTGCCTGTGATGGCCTTGGCAATGATGGGGGGCTGTTTGGCCCAGCCCTATGCTGGCCCTGTGCAGCTGTTTTCGCAAGATCATATTATGTAGCATAGCACATACCATGACAATTTGGGTACATGTAGTTGGTGTGTACTGCAAGGCTCCACCAGATGTGTCCAGACACCGGAACCGTGACTTGAGCAGCCCAAACACACGCTCTATTGCATTACGTGTTTGTGAGTGTGCCTCATTATGGCGTTCCTGTTCAGGTGTGTGTGCGTTTCTGATGGGTGTCATCAGCCACGGCTCCAGTGCATAACCTGCATCCCCCACTAGGTGTCCGTGTGGGATGTCCCCATTGGCAAATGTCTGGTACAGCTGCGTCAAATGCCAGATGTGGGAATCATGGTAGCTCCCAGGGCAGCCAGCACACACATTCATTATTATGCCCTGGGCATCACACATGACCTGGCAATTGATGGAGGGGAAGCCCTTGCGGTTAATGTAGGCCCTACCCCGCTCACCGGCTGGTGCTTTGATGCGTATGTGCGTGCAGTCTATTGCACCCACTAGCTCAGGGTATTCCGCTATTTGCTGGAAGAGACGCATATTGCTGGCCGATACCTCACGGGCATTGGGGAAATGTACATAATCACCGACATGTGCTGACATGGCATCCAGGAACTGGTGCAGTACCCTGGAGGCTGATGCCTGTGATATCCCCATCATATCACCAGTTGGTCTCTGGAAGGTACCTGTTGCTAGTATTCTTAGGCCAACACATACCTCGGTTTCCACTGGGATGGGTTCCCCTCTGTTGGTTCTGTGTGTGAGGCGTGGCCTGCACAGCTTCACTATTTGCTGCAGGAATTCTCTGTCCACTCTATAGCGCTCTACTATCTCCAGCTCATGTAACCCGTGGTAGGTGACCCTGGGCCTGTACACTCTTCTCCGTCTCCTCACTGTGGGTTGTCTGGCACCATCTGCATTGTCACCACCCTCAGCAAGTCGCCTATGTCTCATTATGACAGCTATGGCAGCCCCTAACATTTCTGCTCTGAGTGAAGCTTTTTCAGTTTTCACTTCTAATAGCTTACTCCTGTCTTGCAGTGTCTCTTGAGAGAAACATCCTGCACTGCTGTTTGCAGAGTTTTAAGTGCTGGGCTGGGCTACTATTCTGCCTGTGTAATTGCCTGCTTCTAATTGTTTTCACCTGCTAGCTCCAGCAGTATTCCCTGGTAGCTTCCTACTAATCTTCCTTTTTCCTTTCTGTTTCCTCAGGGGGGAGCAGTGTGCATACCAGCAGAAACACGCTCACAGTGGCTTACACACGCGCACACATGCTTACACGGTTCAGAATCTGCTTATTCGGGTTAAAACGTGCGCACACCCACGCAAACTGTGTTAGACATATAGCAACATGCTCCCACATGCTCAGTCTGCCTTACACGCACGCAAACTGTCCTACTCGCACTTCATGGCGCGCACACGTGCGCATGCACGCCCAGCAAGAAACTTTGGTGTAGGCAACAGTGTACACCTTCCATTTCTTGACTTTCCCATGCTTATGTTGTGGCACTCCTCTTTCCATGATATGTGTCTGACATCTGTCATGTAACTCTGACCTCCAATGAACTGCATTTCTTTCTGCCATTCCCCCCTGTGATGTCACCTATCTCCTACTCTGTTCCTCCCCTTTCTGTAACTCTTACACTACTCAGAATGTGCTCATTTGCTATGTGACAGTGGAATGCAGTATCCTAACACTCATTTGCATCAGATTGCCTCCTAATGCTTAGTTACATGTCTTAGACTCAGCTTCCCCCCTTAGCAACCACTACACGGTGGCCATGTTGTTTTTGGTCTGCTGATCCCTGCATTGTAAATCCATGTATTGCATAAAACCCACATGTGTGGGTTTATAACCTTCATTTTTATGTTTTATACAGCGCAGCCTGTTTGTGCAGGGCTGCGCTGGGTTTAAACATTATATTTTTATTAATTTTGCATCAGGTTACCTTGCCAATGGCCACATACTTGGCCATTGGCATGCTGCCTGACACATATGCATCCTTTATTTGGAGCTGACATGGCTCCATTGTGGTTTTTGCAGAAACGTACTCAGTTGTCAACTGAGTACATTTCTGCAGCTAAAACGGCTCTTACACGGGCTGCTTTGGGCTTCCTGGATCGCTAATCAACCTCATTTGCATGCTATTCGGCTGCAAGTGAGGTGATTAGCTTATCCATGCCCACTCCGTTTAAGAGAGGTTTTAGCTGGTTTCTTACACGGACTTTGGGCTGTTCCTGGATAGCGAAGGCTGCATGGAGTCTTACACTACTCTTAGACTCTGTGCAAGCCTTCGTGAATCCTGCCCAGTGTCATATGTACCAATATAAAAAAATCATTTCCCAAGACTACTATCATAGTGTCTTTCTTTAACAATAGCAGGCAGAGACGAACAAATTGTAAAAGGCAAAACCTACAATATGGATGAGTAGTGTGGCACATTTATTTATTTATTGACACTATTAGTTGAAAAAGACCTCAGACTAATATTTCCTTTAATTAGCTGCTACAGAATATTCTGTAGAGCACTCTTTGCTTATTTGGACTGAGGCTAGTTGAAATTTGATGAAATATTTAGGTAGAACAAGGGAGAAAATAATAAAATAAATTGGGATGTATGTCCCTATGATATTTAGCTAGACAGCATGATAAAGACTCAACTCCAGCCTTAGACAAAAGAAAAATGAAGGTAAGGTGGCTAGTCAAAAGGCTGATAGCAAAAAGTATTGTTCCAAAAACATAAATGCCCGTAAGTTGGTAGGATGCATACAGGAGCACTACTGTAGTATAAATATCTGTAAGTGGTTAGGGTGCATACAGGGGCACTACTGTAGTATAAATACCTGTAAGCTGTTTGGATGCATACAGGGACACTACTGTGGTGTAAATATCTGTAAGTTGTTAGAATGCATACAGGAGCACTACTATAGTAGAAATACCTGTAAGTGGTAGGATGCAGACATGGGCACTACTGTAGTATAAATATCTTTAAGTGGTTAGGATGCAGATGTGGGCACTACTACAGTGACTGAACAGGAGACTGACTGTCCTTTAAGTGGTTTAGAAAACAAATGAACATATAAATGAAAGGAAGACTGAAACAGGTAGGAACTATGGGTTCAATACTCAAGGAAGAGCAAGGAATGAGCCTAGTGTGGTGTTTTAGCCATACTAGGGGATAAGAATAGGCAGGCACTTGGGCAACTACCAAGTAAGGAAGAAGTAATTGTTACCTCCAGCTCTCCACAAAGAAAAAAGGGGAAATAGACTAAAGGTCCTGGGGAAACACATTATTGCTGGCCACAACAATTATAGGCACCCAGTTAGCTAAGGTGGGTAGAGCAGAAAAAATCTGGAACATAATTGTGCAGGGATTTCCAAGCCAGTTGTCAATTTTTTTTCAGCCAACCAGGTCAGAAGGTGCTCTAATCCATGTTGAATGCAGGGTGAGGATGATGATTTATTGGCACTCACTGATGAAAAAAAGACAGCAGGTAGAAGCTAGGTTTGTTTTAGAAAAGGTAGCAGGTAGATACTGAGACAATTTCCTGGTAATTTGGAAGATAATTGTCATTTTTCTCCTCTGCACTTTGTTGCCAGAAAATGCTTTAGGGAAATTTAGGGTTATATGGCACATTTCTATTTTTTTTGAAGAAGCTTCATTGAATTCTAGCATGCTGGAAGAACATGCACCATTCATATCGGCCTCAGGGAATGAGAAATTTATAGTCAATTCTGGATACAGATATGGTCTGGGAAATTAATGGGCACAGATCATGCATTCAGACTTTTTTGTCAAGAAGGAAGATTTAACATTACTGTGTTTTGTAACCAGTTAAGGTAATGACAGTAATGGGCATAATTTATGTAGCTGTCTGTGCCCACTTCAAACAATGTTACACCATACTAGAAAAGGTTGACAAAATGCAGAAAGATATGCATGCTATATTATTTGATATACATTGATATATATATATATATATATATATATATATATATATATATATATATATATATATATATATATATATTACATTCTAGGGAAATACGGGCAAGAATTTCACAAGGGAATATTAGCATTCCAAGATGTCTGATGATCTGACTATTCCCCATTCACAGAGACAAAATGTCAGGCCCAGGTATGACTCTTGATTTTCTAGGATCACTACAATTCACTTCAGGTTGCCTTTTGAAAAAGTCAGGCCAAAGGCTGCATTAATGCAACATGTGCCAGAAAAGGGCAAAATTAGAGTAGATGAAGTCCAGTGGCTGTTAGGATACATAGCCTTTTCATACAGGGCAGATTTTTCAAGGAGACCATTCACATAGAGCCACTGTAATACACTGGATATATAGTCAGGATATACAGTCAGGAAGTTAACACTACTTGGTACATTTAACCCAAGGAGTGACAGATGATTAAATAGCTTAGGCAAATGTTTTGCAGAAATATAATGGCATATGATTGTGGCACCCTATCTGTGAGAAGTCAAGATGTTCCAATATATAGATCATTGCAGTATGTGGCAGTTGTATGGGGGTCTTATTCAGAGTTAGATGGTTTGCAACTTGCTGACCAAGCTAACATAAATAGATTACTGTCACACAACTCCCTGTTTGAACAGTGCCAACCTGAGCACAAGAGTTATACAGTGAGAGTCCATAGTAGTTCCAGAAATGTTATAATAACCATCATTTCAGTCCGACAACTATCAACTTAGGTTCCCCCCTGAAAGTAGGATAGTAGTCTAATGGTTCTAACTGGTTAACAAAAGATAAATTAAATATTAAATAAATAAATAAATAAAGGTGTTAAACCAATGCATCATGCAGTCAGCAATCTGGACTAATGTTGCATATGCATATTATTTATGAATATGAATATAGTTATGAAATATCACTTTGAGATACATTATTAGCAAGAAACAGAGCTACTACATGTGGAAGGAAAACTTTGCAAAACGCTATTATGATAAACATTTGTATTTTTACAGTCACTAGAAAAAAATAGTCAAAAGGATCAGGAACTGTTACACTCAATCACTTTAATTGAACAGCACATAGTCTATCAATATGTGTAGCTGAAAACTACCATTGTCTCAAATGTTTGGTTTTGGGGTAGTTTTTATTTGTACTGGAACAGTCATATTGGACACCGACCTTGTCATTTTTGCCCAAATGTATTTTAGTGCTTATCAGTAACACTGCATTCAAGTTGCCCATCATCAGAAATGAATCAGATATATTTTCTACAACTGTAGAGAATGTCAAAGAGAACAGATTATGGTGACTTTGGCATACATGGAGAAAAGCGAAAGACAAGATGTTAAACAGGACATATGAGAGGCAGAAAGAATGCAAGAGGAAATAAAGACATCTAGCAAAGAGATAGTTGGATTATAGATAGGTTCATAGATTAGTACTAAGCTAACTGCCCTTGCGAGCCATTTTAAGCCTAGCCAATTATCCCTTGTGAGACTCAAACCCCGCACCTTGTGTTTGTAAGGCAAACACCTTAACCATTAGGCCACCCTATGTTCTTCCAGCATACTAGAATTCAATGAAGCTTCTTCAAAAAAATAGAAATGTGCCATATAACCCTAAATTTCCCTAAAGCATTTTCTGGCAACAAAGTGCAGAGGAGAAAAATGACAATTATCTTCCAAATTACCAGGAAATTGTCTCAGTATCTACCTGCTACCTTTTCTAAAACAAACCTAGCTTCTACCTGCTGTCTTTTTTTCATCAGTGAGTGCCAATAAATCATCATCCTCACCCTGCATTCAACATGGATTAGAGCACCTTCTGACCTGGTTGGCTGAAAAAAAATTGACAACTGGCTTGGAAATCCCTGCACAATTATGGTCAGACATGGCTGTGGAAAAGGGTAGGAAAGTGGCAGTGAATCAAGGGAGATGGTAACAGTTGATGTAATACCCCAACCTCATGTAGAAAATGGGGGATGATGATGATGATTGTATTTTGTCTCACTATGAATGCAGGTGGCATAGTGGTCCAGTAGTTAGCATTGTCACCTCAAACAATACATTCTCTTGTCCTGATTCTAAGTTGGGGTTCCTTCACTTAGGAGTCTGTGCTCATGTTGGTTTTCTCCAAATACTTTGTTTTCCTCCAAAGATGTGCAGTAGATTGACAGTAGAGACTCCAAATTTGCCATTTGTGTGATGTGGAAGAACGGGCTGACAATCGACTTCCAAATCCAGGAAATGCAAATCTAAAGCTGTTCCATCTAAGTAGTTGCAAACTTGTTTAACACTGAATCACTCATGATTAAAAAGCATGCAACATTAATCAAAGCAGGAGACAAACAACATTCAGCTGGATTAATTACACAGATTTTACAGTGGGTGTTTTGCTTCTGCTCCCTCTAATGTGGAGGTTATGTCCCCATGCCTCTGTTAACTACATATAACATCAAACTCCCCACCTTTGAGAAGGAAGAATACTTCATTAAATGTGAAAACAAGAATCCTCACTACTCTAACATACAACCGAGAATTTCTAATACTTCCACTTAGTATGTCAAACTGATCAATTATGTTTTCATATTATCTGTCTGTTCTGCAAACCCTATTTGTTCTAATGGCCCTTTTCTGTGATGTACCAGGGACACTGTCTGACTGATTGAGTCGTTGAAAGTCACACAGAAATAAAACTGAAACTATAGGAATAAAACATAGGACTGCAAGATGGAGTTTAATTACAGCACCTAGCCTCATTTCCCTGATCTAAACTGTCAGGCGTATGCACCAATGCATGGCACATTCTACAACTTGCTCTCTAAAATATGACATTTGGTAGTCCATTCAGATCAACAGAGAAAATGACAGATCAAAATCCCTGAAATTCAGATCTTGCAGGTTTGTATGTAGATGAAATATGCTATTATAAAAAATATTTGAAATAAATTATCTGATAATTAGACAAAGTCAAAGTAATGATACTTTTAACACATATGACTCACAGTCTTCCTTAAAAAAATGTCATAATGAGTCTGGACAGAATGGCAGTAAATAACTGCAGTAAACAGTAATTTTCTGCTCTGCAGGTTAGTGAAAATCTCTCATCCCAGGTTGTACAGTCCATGCCAGGAGAGTTATCTACAGCTCCTGACCTCAGAAAGGTAAATATTATTTATAAATAAGTTAGAGTCATTCAGTGTTTCTAGTTGATGAAAGTCTCCTTTATTGCTAGCTCTCAATGATTCTGAATTTGGGAGGTGTAAGTGTTTTTAACTTGGAGGCTATGTTCTCACCTCAGAACACATTCGGTAAGCATAACACATATACACATACAGTACAAAGCACTTCCACTAAACCAGCATACTCTGCAATTGTTAATAGAATAATGTCTAAATCACCCATTCTAATGACTGAGAAACCTCAGACATTAGTTTACATGACAACACACCCACCTTCACCCTTCACACCCACGCCTAACATACATACCTATAAGAGTTACAAGGGTGCAGACTCCAAGCCCAGTGAGACTGCATAAAACCATGGTAATGTTTTAGTAATAGGTGATCCTACTGTAAGGCATACATACACCACCCTCACCAGGGTGGATAAAATTAGCGTGACAGTCAGCTGGCTTTCTGGAATGGTCCATGTGGGGGTGAATGACCTTAGACACTCTACCTACAGCGATATGCAGATGCATATGATTGAGCATTCTATGTATGTGTCTGAGGCAGGAAAGACACTGATCTTGAGAGTTTCTTTGCCATCATCAAGAATTGTGCTGAGATTTTAAGACAATATAATTGGCAATAATAATTGGTTATGTAGTTGTCTTCATTCTAGGAGAACCCAGTATATTTTAGCTTAGGATGAGATGACCGAAAGGCCTTCCTTCTTTGCCAGGGATGATCTGCACCTGCCTTACTAAGGCTTGTACATTCTGGCTAAGTCTTTTTCTTCCCCCATATTGTAGAGTCCATCAGCTTAATATTCCAACTTAGTAAATTCTAATTTGGAACACATTAATGTGGTCTACTCAATGCGGGAGTCTTAACAATGAAAACTCTGAACTTAAGGTTTTTCTGCAACTTGATCACATTCATATATGCGTTGTTAACAGAATCATGGTTTCAGGGTAATAAAAGCACTCCTATTCCTGAATCTAATGCCTACTGGATCTTCAGATCTGCTGATCGTGGTGGAGTGTCAGTATTTGTCAAGAATAAAATCACCTCATGACAGATTCCTTAGGACACAACATTAAAACTCACTATAAACAAGACTCACACATCATAGCAAGCTGTAAAACATCCTATATGTCCCCTTCTAAGCAAGATACCATGTTAATATATTTGCCATAATTGCCATTAAACCAAAGAGCTTTCTGCTGGGGGACTTCAACTATCCATCAATAAACTGGCTGACCTACACTGCCACAGGCCGGCATGCCCAGCACTTCCCTGATAATATAAATGCTAACTCTCTTTCACAAACAGTTAACCATCCTAATAAGGGTCCCAATATTCTGGGTCAAGTCCTCAAAAATACGTCTATTTCTTACACATTCCCATATGTATCATCATGCCCTGTTAAATTAGGTCACAATTTAGTGACCTATTCCTTTAAAGCTGTAAATATCTCTGTGCCTAGGGACCTCTCAAAAGCAACCCTTCTCCAGTTACTTGATGACTTAAATAAATTCTTCTGTAATCCTTTATTTATGTTACATTTTATTTTTACATTTGTTTACAGAGAGAATCTGACTGGAAACTAAACTCATTTTCAGCAGAGGCCCAGGGAGAAAAACTCCACTACAGTTACAGAGAATTACATTCATAAGAAGGACATGAACAGACAATGTACTGATGGTAATTACTTAATACAATTTTGCAGAAAGTACATGGTAAAATAACATATGAACATCTTGAGAAATTTACAGATATTTATACAATATATATATATAAATATATATATATTTTTTAGATAGGCGTAGATGTCATGCAGTGAAGGTTTAGAGTGAGGAAGAGTTTGATTAAGCAGAGAGAGCTGTCAAGAGGGAATCAAAGAGAGGGATAGATAGGGAAAGAGAGAAAAGTGTGTCAGGAGTAACAATAGTTTATAAAAGATAATTGCATGGCATGGTTAGGATCTGAAGAATCCCTTTGCTAAAGAGTGTACATATGCCTCTAACTTCCACTTCCACTTAAAGAGTTGTATTGATAAGGCAGTCCTTAACCGCAAAGAATATAATGAGAATTTTAAAAACAAACCCTTGTGGTGGAATAGCCATATAAATAAATTATATAACAAGAAATAAATTACTTAATGCTTATAAGAGGTCTCATTCTTCTGACCTTAAGATCACACTTAAGCAAACTAACAAAGAGCTTAAGGGAACCAGCATAAACTAGTTTCAAGGTACAAAATATCTTTATGCAACGCTGTTCAACAGAAATGCATGATCTTCTTTGCTAAAAAACAGACATATGTGGGAGACTAAGCAATCAAGGCCTTGTCTCTCCAAGCAAAGAAACTGCAGTCATTTTTTATACTTTAAAAGCTTCTGAGCAGGCGTTTTATCTATTAGAATATGGCCACTGACCAGATAGAACTAAACACCTCTGTGTTGTTTTGCTTGCTAAGAATCTGCAGACCTTTTATCTAAGCTTTTCTCTTATTAAGCATAAGTTCTGATCTTCCATGTTGGCACTAGGAAATTCTGAGTCAGTGGAAAAACAAATAACAAGACAGGCCTATGTTGTCAGCATCAAATTTAAAACAATTAATTCTGCTTTCAATGAAAAACTATTAAGCACATCTCCCTTTTCAATAGCCACTAAATCCAAAAATAATTGCAACTCTTTCTTCAACTTTGTCAGGAAGTTCAAAACTAACACCTAACAATGTTCAGGTCTAGTCCACAATAATGCTACTCTCTGATCCAAAGGAATAGTTAATATCCTAGCTAACAAATTTAGTGCAAATATTAATCCACCCATAGTTATAGCTATTTCACAAGTACCGCAATCCCAGACACCCACTTTAAACACTATGGAAAAAGTTCTCTCAGCCTTCTCAAAAGCAAAGAATATTTCATCCATGGGCCCTAACAACATACAAGGCTGTCTGATTTTCAATACCAAAAATGACCTTTCTGAACCCCTACTTAACCTCTTTCATCTATGCCTCTCCACTGGTTACATCCCTGAAGCCTGTGAAACAGCCATTGCAATGCCATTACACAGGGATGGCCCAAACACAGACCCAGTATCTTACAGATCCATTTGTTTCATTAGCCTCATATGTAAAGCTATTTCATTAATCTGGGCATTATAAATCTTTTAACCCTGGGCTCTCATCAATTTTACTTTGTCAAAGGAAGGTTCTGCCACTTTAGCCTCACTCATTTCTTTGAAAAAGTAACTGAAGCAGTGGATTCTCCATGCAGGCATCATTGGTAAACTTGTAAATCTGAATGTAAATCCACATATTGTGCTGTGAAAAGCTAACTTGTTATCTAGCAGCACCTATGTGGTTAGAATAGCAAAATCCTCTTCTGAAAGCCAGAAAGTCACCAGTGGTATACCACAGGGCTCAGTTTTGGGCCCACTCCTATTTGGCATGTATTTCTTTGACCTTCACGCATGACTCATTGTCTATGGTTAACTAAGTTTGCTGACAACTGTCAACTGGATGTTGTTATTCAATCTTCAGCTGACTCACAATTGCTCTCACATGAGTTAAACCATGTTAACAAATGCTGCAAGGACAGTTGTCTCAAATTAAATGTAACACTGTAGCATAGTTCATTTTGGTAAGCTAAATAGTTTCTCTTACCAAAGAGGAGATGCAATGCTTTCTTCAGAGCAGACACTGTTGTAAGATCAAGCCTCTTTTGTTGATAATTTCTTCATGTCTCCAGTGTAGTTCAGAAAGCCTTTCGTCTAACCTGAGTCATTTCCAAAGGCATCTCTACTAGATCCAAAGAAATCTTAATTCCCTTTTATGAGGTCTATATCAGAAGAGGGAATGCTTAAAATAGCGAACACTCTTCTATTGAACCGAAAACTATGAAACCACAAAATGTCGAGGGCACGAATCAGCTGATCCAAAAAAAAAAAGAATGAACAGACAAAATAAAGTGAGGGGCTTTGCTCCCCACACCCCTGCAACTTAAATATACCAACTCCGAGATTGCACCACAGTGGAGAAAACAGCAAAGTCCCAAGAACGGCCCAGCGATTTTTTTTCCCTGGGAAAAGAATCGCTGTCCCGTGCCTTCGACATTTTGAGGTTTCATAGTTTTTGGTTCAATAAAAGAGCGTTTGCTATTTTAAGCATTTGCTCTTCTGATAGGAACCCCTTTTATGCATATCTTATCATATCCATGATTGAATATAATGTGCCTTTTAAGTCAAAGTCAATAAGTAAACATTATTGTCATTTAGAACTACACGTGTAGCCTAAACAAAATGTCATGCATCAGCTCAATGCTTGAGATTACGAAAGAAAGTGAAACAACACAACGTTTGGCAGGTATTTGACTAAACATATCACACAACTTAAGACACCTCAGATATTCATAACTAAAAAGATCAGTGGCCCCAAAAATCTTTGTAATCAGGAGAGATTGGCAGCCATTTCTCTGTACTTAGTCTCTTACAGACTTCTCCAGAGAGATGTGTGTCTAGCCTTTTGTGCCATGAAAGATCCATACCTATTAGATCTCCTATTTCTTTCCAGAACTATAGCTATCTCAAATACTTGGTTAATGGAACTATACCTTTATCAGAAGATAAATAAGACACATTGACATGATAGATTCATATCGCGATATATCTCTCACCTCTGGAATAAACATCCACTACATGTCAAGCAGAGTACCACATTTGCCACCTTCAGGGTAAACCTAAATATTTAGATTGGCAGCTTCAAATTCAGTTTCTGGCTATTTTGACTTCTATCATTGATGCCAGTGGGAAATTTTGAATATTTTTTTTTATTTGGCTAAGCTTGAAATAGTCGGCAAACTGATTGGCTAGTAAATACCTATGCACCTATGCAGTAGGAGAAGCACTGACAGATGATGGGATCTTTGGTAATTTGTCTGAGAAAATTATATTAGAACATGAAAGTAGTATGTGTGCAGTAGTTGATAATTACATTTTTTGTTGTGAAAAAGATACCAAAGTGCATGTTGGCTTCTAGTGTTTTGCTTCTTGCAGGCTATGAAGAAGAAAGACAGAACAGATGAGACCAGGAAACAATGTAGCCACTTAAAGAGAAATTAGGAACTTGCTAAGAAAAACTAAGAAGTTAGTAGTCATTAGAATATAATGAAATGTGGTTATTTCATTTGATGTGGTTCACTTCAGGAAATATAGGCTTGGGCATTTTAAATGTGAATGTATACTCTGACCTATTGGAAATACTGGTATCTGTCTACCTGTCTTTCTATCTATCTATCTATCTATCTATCTATCTATCTATCTATCTATCTATCTATCTATCTATCCAGTAATAATAAATCAGTATACACTGTACTAAGCCTTAGTAGCATGAGTGTTATGAAGGTTTTTACTGTAACAGTGAAAGCGTGAGTGCATGATGCTTATATAGTACTAATGATTCAGTATACAGACTGAGGACGGTGTTGAATCAGATGCTAATATAACAATGTAACTAGCAAGGTAGATAGTTGATAATAAATCAGTATACACTGTACTATGCCTTAGTCACATGAGTGTTGAGAAGGTTTTTACTGTAACAGTGAAAGCGTGAGTGCATGACGCTTACATAGGACTAATAAGTCAGTATACAGACTGAGGACAGTGTTGAATCTGATGCTAATATAACAATGTAACTAGCAAAGTAGATAATTACAAGTAGTGAGATTACCATTAGCACTCTGTCTTCCCATTGTATGAATTGAATTAAATATACAATTAAAGAACTGTCATTTCTACTATATGCATAAAGCTACCATATTCAGTAACAGAATAGTTTGCAGAGTTGACAAAATTGTAATGTAGTTCCTGGCTCTTTTTGATAACTGCTGCAGGATCTTTTACAATGGACCCTTACTACCTCCGTCTTTGAAATATGGCACTATCAGGAACAACCCCCACCCCCTTTATACTCTAACACAGTATCAGTACAGAAAAATAAATTGTGGCAGCTGGCACAAAAAGAGATCCTAGTGAGGTTCTGACAGCATCAAAGGCACATGAACTACTTTTTGAGAGACTGACACCGTGTTTGCATTGTCTCAAACATATATAATTGCAACTGTTCCATGAATTATTGAGCAATATTATCCAGAATTATATTCACAGAAAGTCAATACATGCTGTGTGGCAATGATCATGTTTATCATATGAAGTATAAGGTTGGTAAAACAAAAGTACAGGTGGTGTATTGAAAAATTAATAGATAACTACATATATAAGGCTGTCATAGCATCTAAAGTACACAATAAATTCCTTAGGCACGGTGGCACACAATACCATCACCCTGAAACTGTAGCAGCAGAGGTATATGTATGTGCAAGGGACATGAGTAAAATACATCTGCATCTGCTGTGGAACCTTGAAACATTGTTTCTTACATATTACCATTAGCATCTGGTGATACACTGACCCAGTTACCTACAACAGAAGTAGTACAAACTGGCCAGCGTGTCAGCCTAAAGGACACCCTGGCTGCAGATTCTGTTTTAAATGGAATTATTTAGAAATTGTGTTACCTACAACAGAAAGAGTACAGACTGGCCAGAGTGTCAGCCTAAAGGACACCCTGGCTGCAGATTCTGTTTTAAATGGAATTATTTAGAAATTGTTGATTTTATTGCAAAACTCAGGAATATGATTCTTGGTGCCTGAGTTGTCTTAGCCACAGTGGATATAGAGTCATTGTATCCTGTGACACCATATTTAAAACGTTCGGGCTACACTACTAAGATACTATTGTACAGTAACCATTTTTCAGTAGGAGAAGTCAAAGTGTTGGCAAACTGCCTAGAAGCAACACTAAACAATGTCTTTTTTTTTTTTTTGCCTTTGAAAGCAATTGTTAAAGGCAAGCAAAAAGTATAGCTATGGAATTTGCTATCATACCCAGGTATACAAATCATTTTGAGGCATATTGGTAAAAAGTTAGAATTTGTGTATCTGTCCTTTGGTCCAATGCCGGCCCGTATTATGTTTATACTTTACTCCAGTGTGCAGGGGAAGCAGCACAGAGCTTTGAAAGTATTAGGACTATTTTAAGCAATGCCAAACTGATAAACCTACCAACATAACAAAGCAAGTAAAGGAAAATATGAGGCTGTAACTGATCGATGCTAGGAGCCTACACAAGAAACTCCACCCTCTACAAGCCCTTCTCATCCTGGAGAACGTGAATGTCTGTCTAGTGATTGACATGGTTTAAAATAGCAGCAAGCACTCTGGATGCAGAGAACTATAATTCCATGCACACATTTAGACCAGCTACTGCACGGGAGGGGGAAAAATATGGAAGTGTCTTAATGTTTATCCAGAAGAGACTCAAATTAAGGCTGGTAAACATCATGCATTAGAGATTCTTCATGTCCATATAACTGGAAGAAAAGTCCCATATCCTATATTAGCTAGATGTAGAACTCACTCTATGACCCAAGAAAGCCATAGAGTTCATATCTACAGTAAATGGGATCAGTCATAAACCCAATACCACTTTCTTAGGTGATCCAAACTATCCAACCATAGACTGGGAAACCTAAACCACCACTAGTTCACAACATAGAGATTCCTGGACTTTGTCAATACAAATGCCCTGTGACAAATAGTTAGAGTACTCACTAGGAGTAGCAACATCTTGGATCTTGTATGTACTAATATCAGGGCATCTTGCCCCATCCTTTGGGTATTTTCATCACTTGTTAGGTCTAATCATAAAGCCGTTTCCTTCAAAATAAAATTGAAATTGGCTTCCTCTTCCAGCCAAGTTCCTCATCATCATTAATCCCCCTTTTCCCATTTTGTACATGGTGTCAGGGTGTCATGTCAGCTCTCACCATCTTTCTTGATTCAGTGCCTCTCTTGTACCCTCTTTGACAATCATGCCTGACTGTCATAGGTCTTTTCTCACAAAATCCATACATTTCATTGCTGGATGCCTCATTTCCCCTTGTCTTCTTTTTGTCTCTCCAAAATCATCTTCTCCCAACTGTCTTCTACTTTTTTGCACATGTTCTCTTTGACCTTCTCTGCATTTGAGTTACTTTGACTTCCTCTTTTTTATCTTCATTTCTTCATCTGTACCACAGTGTGCATCCTACCACACATCTCAGGCACTTCACCTCCATCACTTCTAGCTTCCTCAACTGCTCTGCTTTTACTGCCCAGGTTTCTGTACCATACAGTAGTACTGCTCGCACCACTGCTTTGTACACTTTACTTTTCAGCATCTTTGGCATTCTTTTTCATATTTACTACCCTTGACAGCCTGTGCAGTTGGCTACAACTCCTTTGATTCTAGCTTTGACCGCCTCATTCAGACTTCTCTTCACCTCAACCACCCCTGCCATTTACTTGAAGCTGTTAACATGTTCCTCTGTTTTCACTTCCATCTCATTTCTCAGCTTCTTCTGATTTCTCCATTTGCTGCCATTACAACTGTCTTATATGTACTTCCATGTGCTTTCAGTTTTGCATTTCAGAGTCTGCCTATAATGCCACATCGCCTACATACAGCAACCTTGTTGATCTATCTGCTCAAAACTGTTTGCTAATGTAGTCCATCAACAGTAAGAACAACAGTAGGCTCACAGCTGAGCACTGATGCACCTCTACTTATTTATTTAATATTTGTTTACCAGGAAAGTCCAACGTTGAACAGATCCAATTTTCAGCCGTGGCCCTGGTAGAAAAGCTCCAGACACATGTCTTTGGAACGTAGGAGGAAATCGGAGTACCCAGACAAAACCCACACAAATGCAGGGAGGACATGCAGACTCTGCATAAAAGGCACTCCAGCTGACAATTGAACCGGAGAACCTCTTGCTGTGAGGTGATAATGCTACCGCTGCACCACTGCACTATCTGTCACTTGCACTCAGAACCCCATCTGTGAGATGGAACACTGTTCCCACTTGAGTCTTTGGGGCCTTGTGCATATATTGCACTAATACTACCAGTGTTGTGGGACTTTGAACCAACATTGGATTGCTGAAGTCAGCTTTTTTGGGACCTTGTCATATGCTCTCTCCAAGTCTAGGAATGCCCATTTGGACAATTTCCTGATCTCTGTCTTCTTTCCATCTATCTGTATCACTGCAGACATCAAGTCATTTGTGCTGCATCCTGATATGAATCCAAATTGCTGATCTCCCATCTTACTTTCTACTATTTTGTATATTCCTTTATCAACCACCCTTTCCAGAACTTTCATGCAATTTGGCAACAGTTTGATGCCTCTGTACTGCCAACAGTTGTGAATGTCCCCTTTGCTCTTGAACACTGGCACTAGTATGCTTATTTTCCAGTCATCAGTGATATATCTTTCTCTCCGTACTGCTAAGAGTACATTCAGGAGCCATTTCTCCCCTATCTCACCCATCATCTTTATCATATCTGCTGTGACCTTATCTGAGCACGCTGCTTTTACTCACTTCATTTCCCTAGTGCTGTTCTTACTTCTTCTATGTTTAACGCCTTCTCTTCTCTGATTGTAGGCTGTTTGTGGGGAAGTATACCTTCTGTAGGGTTTTCTTTATTCAGAACTGGCTGCAACTACTCCTTCCATATGCCTCTGATTTCCTGTGGGCTGGTGAGCAGGCTGTTGTTTGCATACTTTATGAATGGTACCTGACAATCTTATTTATCTTTTAGCCTTGCATCCTGATATAGTTACTTTGTGCCATCTACCAAGTCACTTTCCAGAAGCTGATACAGTGCCTCTGATGGCTTGTTCTTTTCTATTGAAACACTTCCCAGAGTCTTTGCTAGCAAACCAACATTCCTTCTTAGCCTGGTCTGTCTTATCTATCTTCAACTTTTCCTTCATGGCTTCTTTTAATGAATCCCTGGACTTCTGTATTCTACCACCCACTTTCCTTAGGTACTTTATTTCCATACCTGACTTAGCTGCATATCTGCTCTGTAGTCCTCACACAAGCTGTTTTGAGGCAGTGCCATTCTTCAACTTCAACTATTTCCTCTTCTTCCTGAGGTGCTAGAGCATTGTATAATTCGTTGAACTCTGTGCATTGTCTTCAGTCAACTTCCAGGTCTTTAGCTTAGTATCTGTTGACCTTAGACCCTTCTCTAATTACTGCTTGCAGCTGATTGTGGCAACCAGTGGTTTATGCTGTGGACCAACTGTTTCCCAGGAGATGACTTGGCAATCATTGATTCTACCCCAGTGTCCTTTCCTTACTAGGGTGAAGTTGACCTGGGATGCATGTTGGCCAATCTTGAATGTAATCTTGTGACTGTGTCTCTTTCTGAATCCATGTGTTGGCCAACATCAAGTCATTTGCCAGGCAAAAGTCTAGAATGTCCTCCCTTCTTTATTCCTGTTGCCTCAAACATGTGGTCCAAGACAGTCCTCATATCCTGTTCTATCTGTCCTGATATGAGCATTCAGGTCACTCATTGTCAGCACCAATTCATGTTGTCCTGAATTATCTAGTAGGTCTTGAAACTGCTGTCTGAATGCACTCTTTCTTCACTATCATTATCCTGCTGTGGGTCATAGGCTGATATTATGAATAGTGTCATATCTGTACAATGGAGTCTGATTGTGACTAGTGTGTGTCATTAATCTACATGACATCACTGTCTTTTGCTGTCTCTCCATCACCACAGTTCCCACCCCATTTCAGGAGTTTCTTACTCCTGTGTAGAAGACTCTGGGCCCCAAATCAAAAGACTTTACTGCACTTACCTTCCATCTTGTCTCCTCTATACCAAGGATATTCGGCATCCCCCTTACCATCATGTCATCCAAGCTGTGTTCTTTTAGTGAACCTACAGTGAATTTTACAACTTTTAGTTCATGTTTGGCTGGTTAATTAGTTTTACACCCAGCTTTCCCTCAACAGAGCTTTCCCTGGACAACTGGACCCTGGCTGGCAGTAGTTGTTGACCAGGGCTGTAGTGCTATATGACAGGCACACACTGGCCAATAGTGGCACATACACACCTCCTACCTTTAGCATAAGTCAGGGTAGGTTGGGTCATCAACACATGTAGCAACAACAAATAACCATGTCCACATTATTCAACATGACTGAATCACCAATAGCCAATTTTTACATTGTTGAGTGGCTAGCCCTGACTGTGGTCCATGATCTCTTATCTTGAGGATACTGTGCACCACAGTTGATGACTAAAGTTTCTGTTTTATACAATTCTTCCTCCTATAGTGCACCATCTGGAGTCTGTGCTGCTGCTCAGAGCTCAGTTATTGGATCAATTTACAGTGGAAACACTGATCATGTTTTTGGGAAGTGGGGAAAACCCCACAGAGACCAAGGAAGAACACACAAACTTCATACAAGCATTGGTCAGAGGTCAGGATCAAACTTTTGACCTTGTGCATGGGAGGCAAAGACTGTTATGCCAGTTGGCCCCCTTCAAGCCAAAACATCTTTAAAATGTCAATACAATAAACTACCTATTCCTAGGTGATACACTGAGAAGCTTGAAATCCCCACCAAACCAGGTTGACTAAAATGAATATGCAAAAATGTATACTACCACACTATATCAGTATGGAAATAGCTGCAGGGAGGCAGCCATACCCTGGTGGAACAAGCACTGGGCAATCTCCAAAAACAAGCATCAGTTATGGAGGTATAATATCAACAAGCTTTACAATAAAAGAAAGAGAATTTTGACCAAAAGTAAGAGTGATTCACAAAAGGATAGCACCCTCATCATTGAAATAAACAAGCAACTTGGGAATTTAATGCAATCTACAGAAGTCAAGTTTGAGGCTAAAAGAGCCAACCATGCCAAAAACAATCAGAAGGCATTTTTAGTTATGTCCATAATCTCTCAAGCACAATGCAGCAATGCACTGCACTGATTGTGAATGATGTTACCTAAACTGAGGGTGAAGATCAAATCTTCTGCTTGATTAATTTAGGTTGACCTTTACTCCTCTCTCCCCTCTGTCTGTCCCACAAGATACATTTGAGACCAATTCACTTTCAGCTATCACAAAGACCAAGTCCTGAAAACACTATCAAAAGCTAAAAAGAGTGTATCACTGGACTAGATAATATCCCTGGATACATTTAAAATAGCAGGAAGCATGATTTTAGCCAACACCCCACCCCCAACAACACTGTTCAGCCTCAGTGTCTATACAGGTTTTGTACCCACTGAGTGCAGAATAGCTACAATCATTCCCCTGCCCAAGGGGGACCTTCCGCAGGCCCAGGCATTTAGTGACCCATAAGTCTGACCAGTCTCATATGTAAAGCCTTAGAAAAACTTATCATAGAATTAATCAACAAGGACATACAGAACTTACATGCACTGGTCCCATCTCAGTTTGGGTTTATCAAGGGCAGGTCATGCTTATTCACCCTGGTAGACTTCTTTGAAAAGATCACCAAAGCAATGGATGAAGGCAAAACAGTCCATGCCACATAACTCAAACTGGCCAAGGCTTTTGACAAAGTCCCTCAGTCTGGCATAACAGACAAGCTAAATAAACTGGGAATAATCCTCTATAGCAGTCACTGGATTGCCAACTGGTTCACAAATAGGATGCAGGGAATCAAAACAGAGGAAGTTATCTCCACAGAGACCAGTCACCAGAGGAGTCCCCTAGGGTTCAGTGCTGGGACATCTTCTGTTTGACATCAACTTCTGTGATATGAAAGCCAATATCAATGGGCAATTCCCAAATTCTAATTCCCAAATGATCCTACAAGAAGGTTAATCCCAAACAAATAACTGGTGCCAGAATCATGAACTGGAACTAAATGCCAAAAAAAATGAACTATCATATCCTTTAAGAAGTTATCTATCCCAAGGAACTATCACATTGGCAATACACTCATGAGAGCTGGCCAACATGCTTGGTATTTGGAAACATATGTGGTCAGTGACCTAATCTTTAACCAATATGTGCCCATTGTGATAAGATAGTCCTTCTGTATTGTGCAGGTTATAAACAAAAGGACTGTGACTACATTTAGAGATATCATTGTACCCCTTTATTCA
>NC_056730.1:205598224-205603224 GCF_019279795.1 Protopterus annectens
ACCGCTGCACAGGTAAACAACACACTCTCCAAAGCCAAGATCACAGCATCCATGGGACCAGACAACATCCCATGCTGTGTTCTACACGAACTACAGAATGAACTGGCACCCCACCTAAGCACCATGTTCAATCATAGCCTCACCTGAGGCTTTGTGCCCACTGAATGATGCACAGTGATGGTTATCCCACTCCACAAAGGGGGAGCCACCATGGACCCCAGGAACTACTGCCCCATTAGCCTAATGAGCCTGGTCTGCAAGGACATGGAACGTATTATCCTGGAACTTATAAACAAAGGCATTGGTAATCTCAAAACTCTGGATCCCACCCAGTTCAGGTTTGCAAAAGGCAGCTCATGTCTCCTAAACCTGACAGACTTTTTTGAATTAGTCACCAAAGCCATAGACGAGGGTAAAGTGGTTCACACAGCCTATCTAGATCTCGCCAAGGCTTTTGACAACATCCCCCACTCTGGAATTATAGGTAAACTCACTAAACTAGGTATAAATCCCTATGTCACAAGATGGGTTGCCAACTGGCTTACTGACAGAACCCACACTGAAAGTAGCAGACTCCAAATCCAACTTCAGACCAGTGACAAGTGGAGTACCACAGGATTCAGTCCTGGGTCCTCTCCTGTTTGGTATCTAATTTTCTGAAGTACAGGCTAACACAGAAGGTATTTGGCTAATGAAGTTCACAGATGACTGCAAACTAGGAGCCATAATCAAAACTCCTAATGATGTGGACATCCTACAAAAGGATCTCACTGAGACAGATGCCTGGTGTCAAAGCCATGGCCTCAAGCTCAATGCCAAAAAGTGCATTGTCATCCCCTTTGGTAAAAACTCTGTACCCATGAGCTACCACATAGGTGGTAGTCTACTTAACACAAAAAGTGTGATAAGAGATCTTGGGATACAGATGTACAGTAGTCTCTCCATTGATAATCACATTGCCACAGTAGTCAGGAAATCCTTCTACGTGGCAGACCTCATCACAAAAGGTTTCTCATCCAGAAAAATAGAGGTCATTGTTCCCCTCTACCCGTCACTCATTAGACCCATTATAGAGTACAACACCCCTTTTTTAATGTACCTCACAAGACATCTACAACAACTGTAAAGGCCGCAGAAATACCTCACAAAGAGGATTACCACCCTCAAACAGATGCCCTACTCAGACCATCTCAAAAAACTCCAGCTTTACTCCATTGCATATCGCCTACTCAGAGACGATCTCTGCCTAACGTACAAAGCTATGTCAAACCCAGAGCTGTTGGACATGCTCCACTTAAAGATATCCCAATCCCTCCAAGCTTCATGCTCTAGGGACCTAAACCTTGTCATCACAATAAACAGAACATGCTGGAGGAATAGATTCCTGTTTCAGAGACTTCCCATACTCTGGAACAAACTAACTATCTATATCAAACAAAGCTCCTCATTAGCACTCTTCAAGAAAAATCTTGATGATTGGATAGGAAATTGGAAATTCACCCTGGGGATCATCTATGTGGCTCTGCTCGACAGGGGCACAGGAAAATAATTTTCTAGAGTGGCAAAAGCCAGGGTACCTTTTTGGCTAGGCTTATATAGGTCCTAGGGCCAATAGCCTAGTACCTACATATGAACCTATTCTATAAGTCAGAGTCTTCTCAATTTCTGCCTACTAATAACATCTTAATGACATGATTGATCATACCCACAGTTTAACTACCAACATGTCACATTAAATGTAACCACGATCACAAACCAGTATTCCACATTTATATGTTTTTAGCATCAACATTTTTAAAGCATATTTTTTTTGTTGCTCCTGTAGTTTGTCTGATTTTGTAATAGTGCAGTAATTCTATCATACTATCTATATCCCACTCTCAAAGTCACATGTGGTGCTCCTGTCTTAATTTTGGTATTAGGAATAATTAAAATGTTTTTGTTTCAGCTGTTGGTACTACCTAATCCTACTTCACTGGTGGTCTACTAATCTCAATATATTATTCCCATTCAGAGATTATTTGGCATCATACTTTGATTTAAATGCATTTTTTTCTGATGCTGTTGCCGCTACTTCTGCAGGAAGTTTTATTATTCCTGCAGATATAGTGACTTTTAACATTTCCCATACTTCAGCTATTCTGTTTTCCCTTTATCACAGTGACAGGATTTAATGCAATTTTTCCCTACCTGCTTCTATTAGATAGCCTGCTAGAAATGAACTGAAACTGTCTATTCAGGCAGTGTCTTGATTTTGTGAAATCTTACTAAATACTTTGGTGCAAATCAAATGTGTACCTTTTCGGTACCAACAAGATGCATGATTTAACAGATCACAGCTGTGCAACAGATGTGTGGGCAGGGGTGAAAGCATTCTAGTCTGAACATACTTATTTTTCCAAATACAAACATGTTTTTTTTTCAACAAGCTAATACTAGAAATATCTAATGTCACTCAATAATAAAAACAGCAACACTCGAGGATTGTCAAAAACTAAAGCTAATAAACACTCACTTTATAATTTTAATTTCAAGGATAATAATCTTGGTCTGGGAATAAGGTCATCTGTTATTTCTGTAAAGCCTTGACAGCTAATATGCTGTCTTACATCTCAAAGTTTGTTTTTCAGCCAGCCCTTATCAACAGCAAACTTTTTTTTTTTTACTGAACGTATTGATATGATTTATTGTCTTGAGTGGCAATAGATGGATATTGTTTAACTCATTCGGTCCTGAGAAGCGGTGTGTGTATTAATCCCCCTGCTTCTTGTGGTCTATTAAGTTTAAGTAAGGAAATTACTTTCTTTCTGGAACTTTTCTCTGAAATCATCTACTGTAAACAAACTCCATAAGAGTCAGTATGTCTGACGAATGATGTGAGCAACAAAAAGTGTTAACTCACACTATTGCAGTATGCCTATTTTCATACATTTCTGAATTGGTCCACCATTTTGGATATTGATATTTCAATACAGCACCTTGCTCATTTTCATAGAGTTCCTAATTTTTAAGTCATTAAGCACATTGTATTTAGACCACACTATTTTGCCACTTGAAACATTAATTTGTCCTGTGGAATGCTCTAATTGCATACAACTCTCAGGAGTATTATTTTGGAGCTAGATCACTTAATTATATGTATGTATGTATATATGTATGTATGTATGTATGTGTATATGTAGATAGTTGATAGATATAGATACTTAACTAGATAAATACTAATTATACAATGAATGGCTGGTAACATCGTAAAACAAGCACGCTGATTGGCCAGCCCAATCAGCGTGCCCATTGAGAATATACAACGGAAAAAGGTCCAATCACCCGGACTTTTTTCTGTTGATATATTCTTTAATTTTAAGGGTTTAAAAAAAAAGAATAGCAACGGAGATCTTCTTTTCTTTGTTACTTACTTTCCTGAGCACTGATGTACTGGGTATGAGTGGGAACGCAAGTTCCAAATGCATGCGCAGTACATCAGCAATGGCAAAGCAGAGCTGTCCAGCAGCGGAAGAACGTCATGGCACCATTATAGACATTATTTAAGAAAAGTATTTTTTTTCTTAAATAATGTCATTGCATAATAGCAATAACCCTCTTCTGGGTGTGGGTAATGCTGGATATACCCACGATTGCCTTTGTTTGGTCACTCGTGCTTCGCCCTCGTGACCAAACCATACCAACCGTGGTTAAATCCAGCAATACCCACACCCACACATATGTCATTGCTTAAATAAATTTGGAAAAGTGACAAACTTGTTATCAAACTTTCTAGTATGTCTTTTGATGTGTTGTAAAGTGTAAAGGTTTAAATAAATGCCCATTCATTTCAAAACTGCAGTTTTCACAAACAAAAATATTTACAATTTCAAAATATCCTCAAAAAATGTCAAAATAGGGAAAACCATTAAATAATATTGAAAAAATTATTTAAAACCATGTCAGAACTTAAAATAATTTACAAAGCTGAAAAAAGTACTTTATGAACTGCTTTATAAACTAAAGCACTGACTTCAAGGATACCAGGGAAAAGGAAAAAATAAATAAATAACAAGTGGCAACTAATTTGGTCTAATTGCTCATTGACTCTTTTTCAACAGAAATGTTTCTGGGTGAGCTGTGCCACCCTTAGCACTCTTTCAGAAAGCTACATCATTGTAGTCCATGTTCATGTTCACTTTAAATATCAGCTTCAAAAAGTGGTGCAGACATACAAAAACGTACACATAGTTCTAACACAAATTGTGTTTATATTTGGAATACACATTTTTGCACAGCCAACTTTATTCAGTCATGCACACAAAATGCATGGTTTGTTGACAAATTATTCTTGAGTTAGTTTGCTTAACACACTCAGGAAGACAGGCCTAATACTATTCCCTGAGATTAGTACTAGTCATAGCCATAGCCGTACCAGAAGGCAAGGGGGTTCATTACCAAGGAGGAAGCATGTGTTCTTTAAAACAAAAAAAGTGTGAGTACAGTCAGATGCAAACATTTAAAATGGGAGAGCATGTCGGGTAGCTATGATCCCTATGAACCATATGGACATTGGTTGTTTCAGTGCTTATCAAAAGGGGCCCGTGAGTTGCAAAGAAGGTGGCCTTTCTGGTGGCCTGGTGTTGGTACAAACAAGCAGGGTCAGATGGGATGTAACTGATTCTTAAAATCATAAAGCTATCACTAAAATAAGGTATTGTATGTAACTGTGTATAACATGAGTAGGAAGCTAACTCAAGACTGTGGTATGGCTAGAATGTAGAAACTCTAGTTACTGTTAAATCTCTAGGAACAAGGTCTATGGAAAGCTTTAACTATACCAGAGTACATAATCTACAGGAAAAGGATGAGAAAAAAAAATCTTCAGTGCATCAGTAATTACCATGACTTAATAATGTAACAAAGGATAGAGGGAGACATTGCTGACCACCTTGGAAACTAGGAGGTGCAACATTATAAATAACAGAATTATTTACAGACTCCTATACAAAGACGTAAAA